>NC_143389.1:2025886-2180185 GCF_980474605.1 Leiobunum rupestre
CCATCTGAGCTATGCCCCCTGTTTACCATATTAATTAAATGTTTAGTCGAGTAAGACCGCCGTTCCGAAAACTTCGTTTACATTGGAGGCGCCGGGCATCGATCCCGGTACCTCTCGCATGCTAAGCGAGCGCTCTACCATCTGAGCTACGCCCCCTGTTCACCATATTAATTAAATGTTTAGTCGCGTAAGACCACCGTTCCGAAAATTTCGTTTACATTGGAGGCGCCGGGCATCGATCCCGGTACCTCTCGCATGCTAAGCGAGCGCTCTACCATCTGAGCTACGCCCCCTGTTTACCATATTAATAAAATGTTTAGTCGAGTAAGACCGCCGTTCCAAAAATTTCGTTTACATTGGAGGCGCCGGGCATCGATCCCGGTACCTCTCGCATGCTAAGCGAGCGCTCTACCATCTGAGCTACGCCCCCTGTTTACCATAGTAATTAAATGTTTAGTCGAGTAAGACCGCCGTTTTGAAAATTTCGTTTACATTGGCATCGATCCCGGTACCTCTCGCATGCTAAGCAAGCGCTCTACCATCTGAGCTACGCCCCCTGTTTACCATATTAATTAAATGTTTAGTCAAGTAAGACCGCCGTTCCGAAAATTTCGTTTACAATGGAGGCGCCGGGCATCGATCCCGGTACCTCTCGCATGCTAAGCGAGCGCTCTACCATCTGAGCTACGCCCCCTGTTTACCATATTAATTAAATGTTTAGTCAAGTAAGACCGCCGTTCCGAAAATTTCGTTTACAATGGAGGCGCCGGGCATCGATCCCGGTACCTCTCGCATGCTAAGCGAGCGCTCTACCATCTGAGCTACGCCCCCTGTTTACCATATTAATTAAATGTTTAGTCAAGTAAGACCGCCGTTCCGAAAATTTCGTTTACAATGGAGGCGCCGGGCATCGATCCCGGTACCTCTCGCATGCTAAGCGAGCGCTCTACCATCTGAGCTACGCCCCCTGTTTACCATATTAATTAAATGTTTAGTCGAGTAAGACCGCCGTTCCGAAACTTTCGTTTACATTGGAGGCGCCGGGCATCGATCCCGGTACCTCTCGCATGCTTAGCGAGCGCTCTACCATCTGAGCTACGCCCCCTGTTTACCATAGTCATTAAATGTTTAGTCGAGTAAGACCGCCGTTCCGAAAATTTCGTTTACATTGGCATCGATCCCGGTACCTCTCGCATGCTAAGCAAGCGCTCTACCATCTGAGCTACGCCCCCTGTTTACCATATTAATTAAATGTTTAGTCAAGTAAGACCGCCGTTCCGAAAATTTCGTTTACAATGGAGGCGCCGGGCATCGATCCCGGTACCTCTCGCAAGCTAAGCGAGCGCTCTACCATCTGAACTACGCCCCCTGTTAACCATATTAATTAAATGTTTAGTCAAGTAAGACCGCCGTTCCGAAAATTTCGTTTACATTGGAGGCGCCGGGCATCGATCCCGGTACCTCTCGCATGCTTAGCGAGCGCTCTACCATCTGAGCTACGCCCCCTGTTTACCATAGTCATTAAATGTTTAGTCGAGTAAGACCGCCGTTCCGAAAATTTCGTTTACATTGGCATCGATCCCGGTACCTCTCGCATGCTAAGCAAGCGCTCTACCATCTGAGCTACGCCCCCTGTTTACCATATTAATTAAATGTTTAGTCAAGTAAGACCGCCGTTCCGAAAATTTCGTTTACATTGGAGGCGCCGGGCATCGATCCCGGTACCTCTCGCATGCTTAGCGAGCGGCCTACCATCTGAGCTACGCCCCCTGTTTACCATAGTCATTAAATGTTTAGTCGAGTAAGACCGCCGTTCCGAAAATTTCGTTTACATTGGCATCGATCCCGGTACCTCTCGCATGCTAAGCAAGCGCTCTACCATCTGAGCTACGCCCCCTGTTTACCATATTAATTAAATGTTTAGTCAAGTAAGACCGCCGTTCCGAAAATTTCGTTTACAATGGAGGCGCCGGGCATCGATCCCGGTACCTCTCGCAAGCTAAGCGAGCGCTCTACCATCTGAACTACGCCCCCTGTTAACCATATTAATTAAATGTTTAGTCGAGTAAGACCGCCGTTCCGAAAATTTCGTTTACATTGGAGGCGCCGGGCATCGACCCCGGTACCTCTCGCATGCTAAGCGAGCGCTGTACCATCTGAGCTACGCCCCCTGTTTACCATAGTAATTAAATGTTTAGTCGAGTAAGACCGCCGTTCCGAAAATTTCGTTTACATTGGAGGCGCCGGGCATCGATCCCGGTACCTCTCGCATGCTAAGCGAGCGCTCTACCATCTGAGCTACGCCCCCTGTTTACCATAGTAATTAAATGTTTAGTCGAGTTAGACCGCCGTTCCGAAAATTTCGTTTACATTGGAGGCGCCGGGCATCGATCCCGGTACCTCTCGCATGCTAAGCTAGCGCTCTATCATCTGAGCTACGCCCCTTGTTTACCATATTAATTAAATGTTTAGTCGAGTAAGACCGCCGTTCCGAAAATTTCGTTTACATTGGAGGCGCCAGGCATCGATCCCGGTACCTCTCGCATGCTAAGCGAGCGCTGTACCATCTGAGCTACGCCCCCTGTTTACCATAGAAATTAAATGTTTAGTCGAGTAAGACCGCCGTTCCGAAAATTTCGTTTACATTGGAGGCGCCGGGCATCGATCCCGGTACCTCTCGCATGCTAAGCGAGCGCTGTACCATCTGAGCTACGCCCCCTGTTTACCATAGAAATTAAATGTTTAGTCGAGTAAGACCGCCGTTCCGAAAATTTCGTTTACATTGGAGGCGCCGGGCATCGATCCCGGTACCTCTCGCATGCTAAGCAAGCGCTCTACCATCTGAGCTACGCCCCTGATTACCATAATAATTAAATGTTTAGTCGAGTAAGACCGCCGTTCCGAAAATTTCGTTTACATTGGAGGCGCCAGGCATCGATCCCGGTACCTCTCGCCTGCTAAGCGAGCGCTGTACCATCTGAGCTACGCCCCCTGTTTACCATATTAATTAAAAGTTTAGTCGAGTAAGACCGCCGTTCCGAAAATTTCGTTTACATTGGAGGCGCCGGGCATCGATCCCGGTACCTCTCGCATGCTAAGCGAGCGCTCTACCATCTGAGCTACGCCCCCTGTTTACCATATTTATTAAATGTTTAGTCAAGTAAGACCGCCGTTCCGAAAATTTGGTTTACATTGGAGGCGCCGGGCATCGATCCCGGTACCTCTCGCATGCTAAGCGAGCGCTCTACCATCTGAGCTACGCCCCCTGTTTACCATATTAATTAAATGTTTAGTCGAGTAAGACCACCGTTCCGAAAATTTTGTTTACATTGGAGGCGCCGGGTATCAATCCCGGTACCTCTCGCATGCTAAGCGAGCGCTCTACCATCTGAGCTACGCCCCCTGTTTACCATAGTAATTAAATGTTTAGTCGAGTAAGACCGCCGTTCCGAAAATTTCGTTTACATTGGCATCGATCCCGGTACCTCTCGCATGCTAAGCAAGCGCTCTACCATCTGAGCTTCGCCCCCTGTTACGATATTAATTAAATGTTTAGTCGAGTAAGACCGCCGTTCCGAAAATTTCGTTTACATTGGAGGCGCCGGGCATCGATTCCGGTACCTCTCGCATGCTAAGCGAGCGCTCTACCATCTGAGCTACGCCACCTGTTTACCATAGTTATTATATGTTTAGTCGAGTAAGACCGCCGTTCCGAAAATTTCGTTTACATTGGCATCGATCCCGGTACCTCTCGCATGCTAAGCAAG
This sequence comes from Leiobunum rupestre, assembly GCF_980474605.1. Taxonomy (NCBI): domain Eukaryota; kingdom Metazoa; phylum Arthropoda; class Arachnida; order Opiliones; family Sclerosomatidae; genus Leiobunum; species Leiobunum rupestre. The sequence continues at coordinate 2,029,654 of NC_143389.1, forward strand.
CGCTCTACCATCTGAGCTTCGCCCCCTGTTTACGATATTAATTAAATGTTTAGTCGAGTAAGACCGCCGTTCCGAAAATTTGGTTTACATTGGAGGCGCCGGTCATCGATCCCGGTACCTCTCGCATGCTAAGCGAGCGCTCTACCATCTGAGCTACGCCCCCTGTTTACCATATTAATTAAATGTTTAGTCGAGTAAGACCACCGTTCCGAAAATTTCGTTTACATTGGAGGCGCCGGGCATCAATCCCGGTACCTCTCGCATGCTAAGCGAGCGCTCTACCATCTGAACTACGCCCCCTGTTTACCATAGTAATTAAATGTTTAGTCGAGTAAGACCGCCGTTCCGAAAATTTCGTTTACATTGGCATCGATCCCGGTACCTCTCGCATGCTAAGCAAGCGCTTTACCATCTGAGCTTCGCCTCCTGTTACGATATTAATTAAATGTTTAGTCGAGTAAGACCGCCGTTCCGAAAATTTCGTTTACATTGGAGGCGCCGGGCATCGATCCCGGTACCTCTCGCATGCTAAGCGAGCGCTCTACCATCTGAGCTACGCCCCCTGTTTACCATAGTTATTAAATGTTTAGTCGAGTAAGACCGCCGTTCCGAAAATTTTGTTTACATTGGCATCGATCCCGGTACCTCTCGCATGCTAAGCGAGCGCTCTACCATCTGAGCTACGCCCCCTATTTACCATATTTATTAAATGTTTAGTCAAGTAAGACCGCCGTTCCGAAAATTTGGTTTACATTGGAGGCGCCGGGCATCGATCCCGGTACCTCTCGCATGCTAAGCGAGCGCTCTACCATCTGAGCTACGCCCCCTGTTTACCATATTAATTAAATGTTTAGTCGAGTAAGACCACCGTTCCGAAAATTTTGTTTACATTGGAGGCGCCGGGTATCAATCCCGGTACCTCTCGCATGCTAAGCGAGCGCTCTACCATCTGAGCTACGCCCCCTGTTTACCATAGTAATTAAATGTTTAGTCGAGTAAGACCGCCGTTCCGAAAATTTCGTTTACATTGGCATCGATCCCGGTACCTCTCGCATGCTAAGCAAGCGCTCTACCATCTGAGCTTCGCCCCCTGTTTACGATATTAATTAAATGTTTAGTCGAGTAAGACCGCCGTTCCGAAAATTTCGTTTACATTGGAGGCGCCGGGCATCGATCCCGGTACCTCTCGCATGCTAAGCGAGCGCTCTACCATCTGAGCTACGCCCCCTGTTTACCATAGTTATTAAATGTTTAGTCGAGTAAGACCGCCGTTCCGAAAATTTCGTTTACATTGGCATGGATCCCGGTACCTCTCGCATGCTAAGCAAGCGCTCTACCATCTGAGCTTCGCCCCCTGTTTACGATATTAATTAAATGTTTAGTCGAGTAAGACCGCCGTTCCGAAAATTTGGTTTACATTGGAGGCGCCGGGCATCGATCCCGGTACCTCTCGCATGCTAAGCGAGCGCTCTACCATCTGAGCTACGCCCCCTGTGAAATGGTTTCTTACGCGCCCCATTTTTCCCTTTATACTTTCAAAATTATATTAAATTCATAACCTTTACATGTAAATTGCAACTTCATAACGTAAAAATGCTAGCAAAATAATTAAAAAGAAAAAGAAAAACCCTGCCTTGTCGCGAGTAAGCGCGCGCCTCGCGGTATTTATTCGATGTATAGTAATATTGTTTTAAAAGATGGTTTTTAAAAGAGAGACCTTAATAACGGAAAATCTGTTGAGATTGAGAGCGGTCAAAGCAAAGACCATTTTTAGTTAGCTGTCCCAGCAAAGGGACCCAATTGTATCGCGAAGTATTGCGTAGAAAATAGTTAAGATATTAAAGTGTTATTTAATTTTAAATTCATCGTTTCCTCAATTCACGGTTATTAGTAAAGTTCTCAGACGTTTTTCAGTCGGCGTCCGAGAATATATTTAGCTCTCCCAAATATTCCAACCGTACCATCGAACCACCTCTCGAGAATAATCTTTATGGTGCCGTGAAACCCGGGAACAAGAACAGTGAGCAGTTTATAAATCGTCTAGGGATCGAACTTTGAGTGAAATGATTGGATCGGAAGGGACGAACGATAACATCACGGCATCCACATCAACGGACGAAATAGTTTTAACGAAGCCGTTATCCAAACAAAAGCAGAGTGAGCTTTATCGTTTAGCCACTGTGAGAAAGACTACTCGATCAAATATCAATCGGATTTTGAACGATTTAACCGTGTTAATCAGTCTGTATGAACCGAGCGAAGAAGACCTTGAGGAGCACTTGGCTATACTGGCTGCGAAAGAAGCTAGTCTACAACTGTTGGACGAGAGAATAATGGACCTATTCAGCGACGCAACGGCGGCAGAAATTGAGGTGGAATCGGTTGCGGTGCAGGCGAAGCAGGAGGAGACTTAAATGAAATGATCAACGCATCGATTCAGCAATCGAGACTTACGACTTTGACCATCAAACCCTTCAACGGCGACGTCACCAAGTGGACAGGATTCATCAGCCAATTTAAGTCCGCGATAGCCAATAAGAACATTTGTAGGGTAGATAAATTTGATTATCTAATTTCTTACTTAGAGGGTGATCCTAGAAATTTAATTAGTGAAATGACCGCGTCGGATGAGAATTACGAGGTAGCCTTAGATATTTTGGAAAATAGATATAATCGTCCAGACTTGGTAGGCCATAGGCTTTTTAAAAGACTTGCTGAATTAGAACCCGTTGACGACTCTAATAATTTCAATAATTTAAGAAGATTTTACGACAGTGTCGAAATTAACGTTAGAAGCTTAAATGCTCTAGGAGTAAATGTTGAAAACAATAGTGACTCGATTGGTTCACATTTAGTCAGCTGTTTGCCCAATGATATTCGACTTAAGTACAGTCTGAGTCGCGGAAAATCCACAGAATGGAATATAGAAGAATTTATAAAATTCTTGAGATTAGAAGTTGAAGGTCGTGAAATATGCCATATTTTAGGTAATAATAGTTCTAAAAACGACCACGGTTCAGAAAGCTCTAGGCCAAAGTCCAGTTGCTCGGATAAAAGTGAAAATTATGGAACACGAAGTAAAATGTATCCTCAAACTTCCGCGACACTCTCTACAAACGTCACCGGGAGAGGCATGTTTTGCATTTTTTGTAAGTCAGACGTCCATGGCACCTCGTATTGTGGTAAATTTACGCTCGAGGAGAAAAGAAAGATTATACGCGATTCACGCAGATGTTTCGTATGCCTTCGATTAAATCACGAAGCTCGAGATTGCGCGTCGAAGTCAAGAACATGTAAGATATGTAAAAGAAAACACAACGTCGCTATGTGTAATCAAAACAAAGCTCACCAGACGGAAAATTCGAACGAGAATGCGTATAATAAAATTGAGCCTAAAGTCTCCCAACAAACATCTGATCGAACCGGCGTGAAAGTAGTCGCGCAAGTAGAATGCGAGAAAACGGTCTTACTGCAAACCGCGCAAGCCTTCGCCACACACGACACTAATCCCGAAATTCGAGAGCGCGTCAGATGTCTTCTGGATACCGGCAGTCAAGCTTCCTTCATCAAAGAAGAAATCGCGCAAAAATTGAAACTACCAGTCATCGGCTATAAGTCAATCGCCATTCATAGCTTTGGAAACCAACGCCCCGAAGACGTCCGTAGGAAATTAGTACGCATAACCATTCAAAACACCAAGAACCCGCGAGAGAAAATCGAAATAAAAGCTATAGTCGTTCCGTATCTTTGCAACGTCATCACAGCTGTCAACTGCGCCGAAATCGAAAAGTTCGTCGAATCACGAGGTTATCAGTTAGCGGACGAAATTACAAGCGAAACTCCTCGAAGCTCCAGTATTGGTATTCTCATCGGCTCGGACTTCTATTGGGACATCGTAAAAGGAATACCTGAACGATTTGGAAATTCATTCGTAGCTCTCGAAATGAAGCTCGGGTGGGCTATACAAGGACCAACTCCGTCCTACGGAGGGATCAGTAGCAATATCGTCAACGTAATGAAGATTAGCGTAGAAGACGCCAAAATCTCAGACACTCTTCAATCGTTCTGGGAATTGGTTACGCTTGGCATCAAGGTCGACCAAGAACCTGACTTATCTGATGATGACGTCATGTAAGATTTCGAGAAAACCGTCGTCGTTAAGGATCAGCGGTATTACGTAAAATTTCCGTGGAAAATCCGAAGGAGAGATTGTCCAACAATTTGGCCATGGCCACCACTAGAATGCAAAGTCTAGTGAGAAGATTCAATAGAGACCCGATTCTCTACGAAGAATATAAGAAGGTTATCGATGAACAGATGGCGCTGGGAATTGTAGAAAAGGTCTTTGATGAAAAAGAAATGCCAGTCGGAGCTTTTTATTTGCCGCATCAATCCGTACGTCGGGACTCGAGCTCAACGACCAAACTTCGTATTGTTCAGGACGGTTCGTCCAAAAGTAAAGGCGAGCTCTCGCTTAACGAATGTTTATCTAGCGGAGCAAATTTCTATCAAGATCTACTAAAGCTTCTCCTAAGATTTCGTAACCACCAAGTTGTCATAGTGTCGGACATCGAAAAAGCATTTCACCAGGTCGGTCTCCTGGAAGAAGAAAGGGATAGCGTCAGATTCCTTTGGACTAAAGAAGACGAGTCGGGAAAAATAATAGAGAACGATTTTCAAGTACTACGGATGACAAGGGTACCTTTCGGCGTCACGAGCTCTCCATTCCTGCTAGCAGCAACCATCAAAGTTCACATTAGAAAATATTCAGAGTCGGATAGCAAAGCCGTGGAAGCGCTAGACGAGAACCTATATGTAGATGATTTTCTGGGAGGAGACGAAACACCGCGTGAAGCTTTCGACCTATCCAAAAGAGTTTCGACCATATTAGAAGGAGCGAGCATGCGTCTCCGCAAGTGGCAAACGAATTCGCCTGAATTTCATAAAATGTGGGGTTTGTCAGCCGAACAAACAGGATCGGAATACGTAAAATTTCAAGGTCAAGCTGAACTAGAAAGCCAAAAGGTCCACGGATTGCTATGGGATCCCGAACAAGATACATTTTCCTTTGATTTGTCAAAACTATTAGAAGTCCTTCGAGACACGAAGAAAACCAAGCGTTACGTGCTCAGTGCTGTTTCACGCATAAACGATCCAGTTGGCATTATATCACCCTATACAATTAGGGCAAAGTTTCTATTTCAACAGCTCTGGGAGCAGAAGAAAACTTGGGACGCAGAATTACCCGAACAAATGGCCGATCAGTTTCAACAATGGCTAACGGAGATGCCAGAATTACGCAGGATAGAATTGCCTAGATGCTACTTTCCGGAAGAGAAAGTAGTCAGTCGTCAATTGCATTGTTTTTGCGACGCCAGAGTCAAGGCGTACGCGACTGTCATATACGTCAGATACGTTACAGAATCGCAGAAAGTAGGGGTTTCTTTCGTCGCGTCCAAAACAAGGGTCGCTCCAATAAAGGCAAAATTATCTCTTCCCCGCCTAGAGCTGATGGGGTGCCTTCTAGGCGCACGCCTACTTAGTAACGTCAAGGATCTATTTAAAGACGAAAACATCAAACTATTCTTATGGACCGATTCAACTATCGCCCTGAGCTGGGTCAAAAAAGAACCAAGCATTCGTCGACCATTCGTAAAGAATCGAGCCGTAGAAATTAACGAACTAACCGATCCACGAAATTGATATCACTGCCCAGGATTAGAAAATCCTGCGGACATTCCTTCCAGAGGCGCCAGAGCCGCGGAATTAGTTAAAGGTGAGATGTGGTTTAGAGGTCCCACATGGCTTCGGGAAGAACCTGCAAAATGGCCACCAGAAAGATCCGTGACCCCGAATGCGGACGAAGAAGAGCCCCAAGAAATCGTCAAAACAGTCGCTGCCGTAGGGTGCGATGACCGGCCCCGAATTGGTCAAATATTAGATGTTCGAAAATATAGTTGCGCAAACAAGCTGTTCCGTATAACAGCGCTAGTTCTCAGATCCGCTAAGAAGTGGAGGAAAATTGAAACGGAAAATAAAGCAGTCACAGCTCAAGAAATGAGCGAAGCCGAGGTCCTATGGTTAAAGAGCGCCCAAACCGACGACTACTCGAGAGAAATTGATAGCTTAAAGAAAGATGGAAAGGTTTCCAGAACCTCAAAGATTCTTACTTTGAAACCGCAGTTGAACCAGGACGGTTTACTCTGCGTGGGATGACGATTAGAACTCTCAAGTTTGACGGAAAGTGAGAAACATCCGGTTATATTGGCCAAGGAAAACCATTTATCGAAGTTGCTTCTAGATAGAAGCCATAAGCAGGTCATGCACTCCGGCGTCCAGAATACCATAACGCAAACTAGATGTCGATACTGGATTATAGCCGCGAGACAATTGGCCAAAGTAATAATCAATCGTTGTACAATCTGCAGAAAACTAAGAGCGACACCGTGCGACGTAACAGAAGCGCCATTACCGAAAGAGAGGCTCGAAGCCTCATCGCCATTTGAAAATGTCGGTATAGATTTTGCAGGGCCTATCTTCGTCAAATTGGGTAAAGAAGTAGAAAAGGCGTACATTCTTTTGTACACATGTTCCGTGACGCGAGCGATCCACCTTGAATTGGTGCCTTCGCTCTCAACCTTTGAATTCATACTGGCATTTAGAAGAATTATATCTCGCCGTTCGGTTCCAAGTGCAATTTACACCGACAATGCCTTGACATTTAAGCGCGCGGACAAAGATCTGCAGCAATTATGGAAAACTATAAACAACAGAAAAGTCCGACAGTTTTTCGGAAATCGCGGCATTGTCTGGAAATACATAGCAGAACGAGCAAGCTGGTGGAGAGGACACTGGGAACGCTTGGTCAGATCTACTAAAACCATATTGAGAAAGGTCCTCGCTCCCGCCACGCTGAAGTACCAAGAAATGGAAACTGTCTTGATTGAGACCGAAGCCGTCATCAATTCTCGACCGATAAGTTACACCTACAGCGACCCAAATGAACCCAGTCCACTCACTCCAGCGCACTTCCTGGTGGGTAAACGGTTAACGGACTTACCGCCGCTAAGGCTCACGACGTCCCGCATTAAAAATAACCAGCGAGACATTGAACAGAGACTAAGACATCGGACAATGGTTAGCGATCGCTTATGGCGCAAATGGAAAAGAGAATACTTGTTGGAGCTCAGAACAGTCCATCATATGCGCGTTGCTAAAAACGAAACATTCTTAAAGGAAAACAGTGTCGTGCTGATAAATGACGAGAATAGGAAAGATAAACTTCTACGATCGTGCTTAGTTCGCGTATCGAACGGTACTATAATTTGTCGACCTATTAAATTATTGTCATCGTTAGAAGTGCCTAACGAAGATGTTAAAGGAAACAACGCGGAAGCTAGTGAAAAATAATGTTTCCCATTATTTTGGGGGAGTGTAAAATAGTTTCTTACGCGCCCCATTTTTCCCTTTATACTTTCAAAATTATATTAAATTCATAACCTTTACCTGTAAATTGAAACTTCATAACGTAAAAATGCTAGCAAAATAATTAAAAAGAAAAAGAAAAACCCTGCCTTGTCGCGAGTAAGCGCGCGCCTCGCGGTATTTATTCGATGTATAGTAATATTGTTTAAAAAGATTGTTTTTAAAAGAGAGACCTTAATAACGGAAAATCTGTTGAGATTGAGAGCGGTCAAAGCAAAGACCATTTTTAGTTAGTTGTCCCAGCAAAGGGAACCAATTGTATCGCGAAGTATTGCGTAGAAAATAGTTAAGATATTAAAGTGTTATTTAATTTTAAATTCATCGTTTCCTCAATTCACGGTTATTAGTAAAGTTCTCAGACGTTTTTCAGTCGGCGTCCGAGAATATATTTAGCTCTCCCAAATATTCCAACCGTACCATCTCGAGAATAATCTTTACCCCCTGTTTACCATATTAATTAAATGTTTAGTCGAGTAAGACCGCCGTTCCGAAAACTTCGTTTACATTGGAGGCGCCGGGCATCGATCCCGGTACCTCTCGCATGCTAAGCGAGCGCTCTACTATCTGAGCTACGCCCCCTCTCTACTACATTAATTAAATGTTTAGTCGAGTAAGACCGCCGTTCCGAAATTTTCGTTTACATTGGAGGCGCCGGGCATCGATCCCGGTACCCCTCGCATGCTAAGCGAGCGCTCTACCATCTGAGCTACGCCCCCTGTTTACCATATTAATTAAATGTTTAGTCGAGTAAGACTGCCGTTCCGAAAATTTCGTTTACATTGGAATCGATCCCGGTACCTCTCGCATGCTAAGCGAGCGCTCTACCATCTGAGCTACGCCCCCTGTTTACCATAGTAATTAAATGTTTAGTCGAGTAAGACCGCCGTTCCGAAAATTTCGTTTACATTGGAGGCGCCGGGCATCGATCCCGGTACCTCTCGCATGCTAAGCGAGCGCTCTACCATCTGAGCTACGCCCCCTGTTTACCATATTAATTAAATGTTTAGTCGAGTAAGACAGCCGTTCCGAAATTTTCGTTTACATTGGAGGCGCCGGGCATCGATCCCGGTACCTCTCGCATGCTAAGCGAGCGCTCTACCATCTGAGCTACGCCCCCTGTTTACTCTATTAATTAAATGTTTAGTCGAGTAAGACTGCCGTTCCGAAAATTTCGTTTACATTGGCATCGATCCCGGTATCTCTCGCATGCTAAGCGAGCGCTCTACCATCTGAGCTACGCCCCCTGTTTACCATATTAATTAAATGTTTAGTCTAGTAAGACCGCCATTCCGAAAATTTCGTTTACATTGGCATCGATCCCGGTATCTCTCGCATGTTAAGCGAGCGCTCTACTATCTGAGCTACGCCCCCTGTTTACCATAGTAATTAAATGTTTAGTCGAGTAAGACCGCCATTCCGAAAATTTCGTTTACATTGGCATCGATCCCGGTATCTCTCGCATGTTAAGCGAGCGCTCTACCATCTGAGCTACGCCCCCTGTTTACCATGTTAATTAAATGTTTAGTCGAGTAAGACCGCCGTTCCGAAAATTTAGTTTACATTGGAGGCGCCGGGCATCGATCCCGGTACCTCTCGCATGCTAAGCGAGCGCTCTACCATCTGAGCTACGCCCCCTGTTTACCATATTAATTAAATGTTTAGTCGAGTAAGACCGCCGTTCCGAAAATTTCGTTTACATTGGAGGCGCCGGGCATCGATCCCGGTACCTCGCGCATGGTAAGCGAGCGCTCTACCATCTGAGCTACGCCCACTGTTTAACATATTAATTAAATGTTTAGTCGAGTAAGAACGCCGTTCCGAAAATTTCGTTTACATTGGCATAGATCCCGGTACCTCTCGCATGCTAAGCGAGCTTTTTTTTTTCAGATTATGAGACTGATGCTTTTTTTTTATTTAAAATTTTTATTTTGTTACATGCATTATTGCACAGTGTTAATATTTAAAACAAATTTAACAATTTAAACCTACGTATATCCAGCAATGTTATATATATGTGAAGCAGTGTTATTAAAAGCATTACACAATTGAAGTTAGAAACAACATGAAAAATAAATAAGCAAAATATCATTGATAAAAAATCCTCAGTTATAGAAAATAATAACTACTGCAAATACAACAAAATACACATTTCAATAAAGTACTTTAAATATTAATGACCATAAGGATATCTCCAAGATTATTGACCCCTCATATGTTACGAAAAATATCTATTGCGGCCGTACAACCCGGCTTATGAAGGAGTAGCCATTGCACGCGGTACCGAGCCTCAGTTTTTATGAGAGCACGAAAACGGGAAAAAAGCGTACGCTTATTGGTTATCTGCCCCAAATTGTACAAACAACGATTACTCCAAATGGCTTCTTTGGCAATAGCAGTTAATATGGACGCGACCTCCCAATGCTCTTTAGAGTCCGCAGTTTTAGGCTTGAGTCCAAAGACGATATAACGCGTCCAAATGTCCTTTTCACCAAACAGCGTGTACAGCGACAACACTGAAGAAAATAACCAATCGAGCCATTCGTGCGTATCTTGACATTCCAAAAATAAATGCGAAACTGTCTCCTTTTCAAGGCCACAAAGCGGGCACTGATCATCGTCTGTTATGCCGGCGCGAAATAGCCGCTGCTTGACCATGAACCCCATATGATACACTCGGAGATTCATACTTGACAAACGGGGACCCAACGTAGAATTGACAAGTGATGGAACCCGGAACTTCTGTAAAGGGCCCCCGAAGTAAGCCCGCCAACGTTCTTCACCATTCGATTCCGGAATCGGGGTTACGGCATTGAAAGTTTTGGAAATTGACGTAGATGTAATTTTGTCCAATTCCACAGAGATCCCTGTGTCCGCGACTAGCGCGAACGTTGGCCGTGTCTCAAGCTCGTAGACCTCTTTACTATGTATCACTCGATGTACCGAGGGAGGGATAGAATCTTTGATCCTTTGAAAAATTTGCAACAACCGACGGCGACCGATTCCGGAATCTGCGGTCAATTCCAAAAAGGCTTCATCCGGAAGAAACCCCAGGATGACCTCGTAGCAAATATCTTTCAGGTAGACCACGCCACAAGAAGCAAGAAGACGCCGCTCAGCCAAAGAAATGTTCATGATTAAAAGATTTGAGTTATAAAATAGGGGCTCCATAATAGGGATGGTCAAAGGAACCAAGGTCCATCGCGTGAGAGCCAAGAACTCTTTCCAAGCCAATAACATTGATCCATGGCGTTTCGGCATAGCGCAAAGCAGACGACGTTCAATTATAATCCGTAGGATTGAGAGACCCTGGCGAAGTCCGCCGCCATATTCGTCAAAGAACCGAGACGCAACGCATGCGACATGCGAAGGCTTGGACCCGGTAGCGAGCTGCAAACATTCCTTCAGACGAAGTACCTTCTGTTTGATCCGAAGATTGATTAATCCAAACCCGCCTTGACTCTTATGGCGAGTTAAGGTTTCGTACGATATAGAATGTGGGCGATCCTTCCAAATAAAATCCAACATGAGCCGCTTAAAATCAGAGAACCAGCGGTCCGGTAAATCAAAAACCTCCAGTATATGCCACAATATCGACGCTCCTAACACGTTAATGATAATGACTTTCCCAAAAATGGTCAGACTACGACCCTTCCAAACGTGTAGGACATTTTTAAATTTTTCATACCGGCCCTCCCAGTTCATCGTGGCAACGACGTCATGGTCATAGCCCAAGGTCACGCCCAATACCTTTATTGAACGGGTGCTAATAACAAGCCCAGCCACAGTCTGGTCCGCGTGAAATCGCAAGGAGCCGAGCCAACAACCAGAACTTTTTGCAAGATTGATGGCAGCTCCCGAAGACTGGCAATAAAGTTCAATATCCTCCAAAAGTTAAGTAACATCCCTAGGCCCAGTGACGAGAATGGAAGTGTCATCAATATGTTGAAACACCACAGGGGACGGTGTTAAGTCCGTGAGCATTATCCGACATATACGTTTGTCCGTTTCGAGTAAGGCGCAAAAAGGTTCAGATGATAGAACGTAGAGCAAAGGACTGAGCGGACACCCTTGACGAACCGAGCGGCTAATGACAAAAGAATCGGTAACATATCCATGAAGCTTAATAGCTGTCTTGGCGCCAATTAAAAACATCTGAATCCAAGCGCGGAAGCGTGCGCCGAAACCAAAGGCTTCTAAGATTGCAAATAGATACGGCCATTCCACCCGATCGAACGCTTTTAACAAATCGAGTTGAAGAAAAATCCCTGGCCTATTTTCAATTTTTAAAAACTCCATGACATCAGACAGAAAACGGGGAGTATCGGAAATGGTACACCCACGAATGCCACCAGTTTGACACGATGACGTAATTAAAGGTAAAAGCGGCGAAACACGGCGAGTAAAAACCTTAGCAAGGAGTTTCCTATCGCCATTCAATAGGGTAATTGGCCTCCAATTTTTCAGAAGAGTCAAATCCCCCGATTTAGGCAACAAAACCACCATCCCTTCTCGCATGCTATTCGGCAAAAGGCCACGGGCTTCGCATTCGGCAACCAAGCGCATAAAGTCATCTTTAATTAGAGGGATAAAGAAACGCAGGAACTCATTGGTAAAGCCATCTCTACCGGGGGCCTTCCCTCCGGCCAAATTAGTTAACTCCGTGTAAATGTCGCTCCAGGTCACGACGGCTTCGCAGGAATCGCGGTCACCTTCAGTAAGCCTCCCTGAGATTAAATTCTTCAAATTGTCAGTAGCGGCTTGAGACGTAACGCCTCGTGTATACAACTCCGAATAAAAACGGAACACTTCCTCCCTTATTAACGCAGGATCTTTAATAATCGCCCCCGAAGGGAGAGTCAGAGAAGTCATTTGACGTTGACGCTGACGAAATTTCTCCAGCCGCAAAAAATACTGAGTGGGGCGTTCCCCCAAATCTCTCCACTCCAACCTCGAACGAACTAATGCACCCTGCAAATCGTTCTCTTCCATATCTCGTAATTTACTCGTTACCGCAGCTATTTCGTCTAAAATCGTATCTGTTTTTAATGGCGAATCTTGTAGGTCTCGAAGCCTATTTTGTAGGTCCGCCCATACAGCCCGCTTCATCAACGCTTTGTGACGCCCGTAAAAAATGTAGTACTCCCGTATTTTAACTTTTAAAGCATCATACCACTCAAAGATATCGGTTAAATAACAAGGCCAGGAATAACTATTTTTAACTGTCCGCTCGATGGCCGTGCAAAAAAGTGCGTCTTCTAAAAAAGTAGAATTAAAACTCCAAGTTCCGGGCCCCCTAAGAATACCACTAGGTTCAAAAATCAGAGAAACACCCTTATGGTCAGAGAAACTACAAAAAACATGCATACACTTTGAAATATTATATACGTCTGAATGTAAAGCAAAAAAATAATCAATTCGAGAACTCACAAAGTTACCAAAAACCACCCCCGATCGCGTATAATCGAATGTTTTTTTATGTTGCAACCGCCAAATGTCTACCAACGAGAGATAAGAGACCCAGCGATGAAGATTCGTCATTCCACTCACCGTAATCTTGGCAGGCGACCGCCGATCAAAAACTCGAGAAACAATATCATTAAAATCACCGCCCAATAGCGGACGATTTAACACACGAACAATGGGAATTAAATTTTGCATAAAAATAGATCTATTGACCGCATCGGTTGGGGCATAAACAGAACCTAAATCAACTTTATCGCCTTCAATTTCAGCGGAAATAAAAATATACCGGCCCTCGTTAGAACTTATCAAATTACATTCTTTAAAATCAAGTAACCGCGAAATACAAATTGCCACACCGCAAAACTTGGTGTCCAAGTTCAAGTCCACGTAGACCGCACCCGAAAAAAAAGTCCGAAAAGTACTTACATGAGACGCCTCCCAATGAGTCTCTTGCAACAACAACACATCATAATGCTTCGCCCACAAAACCAACTTTCGCATCTTCTCTACATCGCGCAAACCGCCTACATTAATCGTCAGAATTTTCACCGGCATTTGGATTCAAATTAATTTGGGTCCATTGACCCGATGGCAACTTCTGAAATATCTTGTGCGGAGGACCTGTAGACGGATTAGTAGCTGAATCGGTGTCACCAGATGAGATCCGGTGCTTGGAACCCCTTTGAGCTTCACCAGTCGGTTTGACGCGGCCCACTTGGTCGGCGCCCATTCCCTGAGACATCGGCGTTGCGTTAGGAGTGGCAATATGAACGTCTTCGTTTCCGGCACCCAATGAACCAGGACCATCGACGGCATCCTTACGACCCTCAGCGAATTGATCAATCGATCCCCCCGCAACAATGACAGGGGGTTGTCCACGCTCCTGTCCCTTCATCTCCACTGCAGGGCGTTCCCAAGTAGGGCAATTACGCACAGCATGACCTTGTGTTTTACATTTACGGCAAATAAATTGAGGGCAATCCTTATATAAATGATCGGATGCTAGACACATATTACAGACTTTAACTTGCGATTCATGAGTGACACGGTAAGAATTTTCTCTATTTAAGACATCCGGAACTCGAAGACTGTAAGGTAACGCTGATTTACCTTCCGGGAGCGTCAAACGGACTGATCGGATACCACAATAGAACCCGGCTTTTTCCCGCCACGAAATCGTACCTCTGACTTCGCAGCCCATCATCGTCAACTTCGCCAGCAACGCCTCATCAGTAACATAATCCGGAAGGCCGAAAAAATTTGCCGTCACAGTTTTTTTGGTGACGCTCGAAATGGCATAAGTAATGCTGTCTACCTCCAACCCAGTGTCAATCGCATCATTAATCAAAGTTTCAGACGAAAATACCAAAATGAAGCCGCCCGTGGACGGAACAACAGATTTCACCGCATCCAAACCATATTGAATTTTCACCGCCTCCGCAACATCGTCAAACTTCGGTAATTTTCCTTCAAAATCCACAAAAACCGACCGTTTAATAATATCCATCCTGGATCAGAAGACCCAGGAGGGGAATCACCCGCAAGAAACCGAAACTAGATAAAACGGTTTTAACAGAGAAGGAAAAAAAAACTTGAACTAAAATAACACCTTAAAGGCGGCAAACAGGCTTAGCGAAAACGGAGCGAAAAAAAACGAACCGTTCACAACCAAACCTAGCAGCGACTCGCTAAGCGAGCGCTCTACCATCTGAGCTACGCCCCCTGTTTACCATATTAATTAAATGTTGAGTCGAGTAAGACCGCCGTTCCGAAAATTTAGTTTACATTGGAGGCGCCGGGCATCGATCCCGGTACCTCTCGCATGCTAAGCGAGCGCTCCACCATCTGAGCTACGCCCCCTGTTTACCATATTAATTAAATGTTTAGTCGAGTAAGACCGCCGTTCCGAAATTTTCGTTTACATTGGAGGCGCCGGGCATCGATCCCGGCACCTCTCGCATGCTAAGCGAGCGCTCCACCATCTGAGCTACGCCCCCTGTTTACCATATTAATTAAATGTTTAGTCGAGTAAGACCGCCGTTCCGAAATTTTCGTTTACATTGGAGGCGCCGGGCATCGATCCCGGTACCTCTCGCATGCTAAGCGAGCGCTCTACCATCTGAGCTACGCCCCCTGTTTACCACGTTAATTAAATGTTTAGTCGAGTAAGACCGCCGTTCCGAAATTTTCGTTTACATTGGAGGCGCCGGGCATCGATCCCGGTACCTCTCGCATGCTAAGCGAGCGCTCCACCATCTGAGCTACGCCCCCTGTTTACCATATTAATTAAATGTTTAGTCGAGTAAGACCGCCGTTCCGAAATTTTCGTTTACATTGGAGGCGCCGGGCATCGATCCCGGTACCTCTCGCATGCTCAGCGAGCGCTCTACGATCTGAGCTACGCCCCCTGTTTACCATATTAATTAAATTTTAAGTCGAGTAAGACCACCGTTCCGAAATTTTCGTTTACATTGGAGCCGCCGGGCATCGATCCCGGTACCTCTCGCATGCTAAGCGAGCGCTCTACCATCTGAGCTACGCCCCCTGTTTACCATATTAGTTAAATGTTAAGTCGAGTAAGACCACCGTTCCGAAAATTTCGTTCACATTGGAGGCGCCGGGCATCGATCCTGGTACCTCTCGCATGCTAAGCGAGCGCTCTACCATCTGAGCTACGCCCCCTGTTTACCATATTAATTAAATGTTTAGTCGAGTAAGACCACCGTTCCGAAAATTTCGTTTACCTCTCGCATGCTAAGCGAGCACTTTTTTTTATTTAAAACTTTTTTTATTTTACAAATAACGTTAATGAAGTATGAAAATGTTTGTTAAAAAAAGCATAAGGCACTGGTGTTTACACATTTGATGTTACTATTATTGTATGACTTTAAACAACTTTATCAACAACAATTAAAGCCTTATGAAATATATATATTAGACGTTTCGGTTAGGAAAAAAATTATTTAAGGTGGCTTATAGCGAAAAATTTTTGTTAGATGGCTTTGTAATTCTGTACGCGTTAAATTCGATGAATTGTTATTTTTAACAATGTTTAGGGCAGCCAACTTAATACGAGCTTTAAATTTCTTTTCTAACACAACAAAATTATTAATTTTTCCAAAGCTTAGTAAACAACGACTTAACCAAATTTCTTGTTTGAGCACTGGCATTAAAAATCTTACAATTTTACAAAAGATTGCACCTTTGGCTTTTAAAACTTGGGTTGGTAAAATAGAAAAAACAATGCATAAATCACGTAACATAGAATCCGAATTAAAAATAGTACCGGGTAAACCAAATGTCTCAAGGAACAGCCATGACCACCAGCGATTTGACACTGGGCAACGGATAAACAAGTGTTCCACCGATTCGGGAGCGGAAGTGCAGAGAACGCACGTAGAATCAGGAACAACGCCGAAATGCACCAGTCGAGTCCTCACTGGAAAGCCTTTGTGAATAAGCTTCAAATTCACGTCATTGAGCCGAGGTCCAAACAGAGAACAAGTGACCATGCCCCACTTGACTTCAGGTAACGGAGCCGGAAAATATCCACGCCATTGTTCTTCACCACGAGACTCGATTTTACCGAAGGCGCGCCAAAGCAAGTGGTAAAGTGCGCGAGACGTGAGCTTTCCGAGGTCGACAATTTCCCGATCGCGATCGCGAAGGATCAAAACTTCACCAGAGCAAACCACGTTAGGCCATGAAGGTTTCGTCTCGATGGCAAACCGCCACGACGGCGGAAGAGCGTTACGTAACGATTCGTACGAACGAGAAACCGTAACTCCCGTGAATGACGGTGCTGACTCCGCACAAGCGTCCAAAACCATAGTAACCGGAAGAAACCCCGGAATTAACTCGTACGCGATGTCCTTCACGAGCAGAAAACCCGCCTGGATAAAAATTCGCCTATCAATAGCCGGAAACGGAAACACCGAAATGCGCGGGTTGAAAAAGAGAGGTTCAAGCGCGGGACTGGAATGCGGCGAAACTTCCCAGCCAGTGGCTGATAGCAGCGCTTGCCATGATGTTAAAAGGCTCGCGATCCGAGGGCTCATGGCGCCGAAATGCTTTTTCGCGATGGACAAACGAAAGACTTGAAGGCCAAGACCGTCGTACGCGCCGTACATCGAGAGAAGCGCTGCGACGAGATCGACTTCATAAGACGTGGCTGTGGCAGTAAGAAGAGCCGCAATTTCTTTTACGCGAAACGCCGCCATTTTCGTAGGGACGTCAACAAGACCGAAGCCCCCGGCATTTGTTGGACGAATTAAAATGCCATATTCGACGTGATGAGGTCCAGTGCCCCAAATAAACTCCATCGAAGCCTTTTTGAAACGTTGCGCCCATGACTGAGAAATAGCAACGGAGTTCAGAACGTGCCAAAGAACGGAAGACGCCAGTATGTTCAAAACGATGACTTTACCACACGTATTCAAATGACGTTGCCGCCAGCGACGTAAAACCCCCGTGAACTTTTCAAAACGGTTTTGCCAATTTAACTGCTCAGAATCCTCCTGGTTATGCGAGAGATGAATGCCCAAAATCTTTAGGGGGCCATTATCAATCGTGACACCATCCACCACTGTCGCTGCCGTGTGTCTCAATGAACCAAGCGACATGGCACTACTTTTACTCCGATTTAAAATTGCTCCAGATGCTTGGCAATAGTCGTGGTAAATAACTAAAGACTCTCGAATACCGTCAATGCTAGAAGTAAGGATCGTGGTGTCATCAACATGTTCGTAAATTAGAGGAACATACGAATCCGGCCCGATTGGGATCCGAGGAATACGTGACGAAGTAGTTAACGCAGCGCAAAGAGGCTCTGTAGATAATACGTACAAGAGTGGGCTGAGCGGGCAGCCTTGGCGAACTGACTTTCCAAGGCTGAATACGTTAGTTAGGTACCCATTAACTTTGATACACGACTTCGAGGATGTGAGCAGAATTTGAATCCATGTCCGAAACCGAGGTCCAAATCCTATTGATTGCAAGACCGCGAAGAGATACGACCAATTCACGCGATCAAATGCTTTGTGCAAATCTAATTGCATGACAATTCCTCGTTCTTCGCGTGAGCGCAAAAGGTCCAAAATGTCTTTGAGAAGGCGCGTAGTACGAGAGAGATCCCGTCCTTTGACGGCTCCCGACTGACTCGGAGACGTGATACGGGGAAGAAGAGCCGACAGTCTACTGGAAAGCACCTTGGCGATAATCTTGTAATCAATGTTTAAGAGCGATATAGGCCTCCAGTTCATTAAAAGATTTAAATCTCCTTTCTTTGGCAACAAGATTATCATGCCTTCACGCATACTAGGGGGTAGAATTCCCTCCGATCTTATTTTCGAGACCATACGCATAAAACCGTCCTTGATTTTAGGTAAAACAAAAGACCAAAATTCTACGCTGAAACCATCCTTTCCTAGGCTCTTCCCTCGGGGCATACTTTTAAGAGCCAGCAACACCTCAGCCCACTCGATATCCCGCTCCAAAGCCTCCATATCAGCCTCTTCTACCCGATCGGTTACCAGATGAGAGAAACTGGCCACCTTTGCGGGATCCACAGGTTCCTTCTCGTACAAGCTGGCGTAAAAGTGAAAAATTTCATCACGAATAGTTTGACTGTCATTAGTTATAGTGCCATTGGGAAGCTGCAAACTTGAAACCAGTTTATTCCTTTGACGATACGTTTCTAAGCGCAAAAATATTTAGTAGGCCGCTCATCATCAAGTTTATGCTTCGCCCGAGAGCGCAGAAATTCCCCTTGAAACTCGTACGTCACCAGGTCCTTAAGGCGACGATTGCAGTCGGCGAGCTCGTCCGCGTCAGCAACTGAAAGAGGACCTTTATTACTCAGTGCATTGATCCGCAACTGGATGGCAGATTTGTCTTTACGACGCGACGCGGCCAAATTTTTCGAAAAAAAACATGGCGTAATCGCGAAGCGAAACTTTAAGCGACTCATACCAACAAAAGATATCTTCACGGTACGCGAGAGTCTCTTTGCTTCTGGATATGATTCTAGAAAGAGCTTGATAAAACGTAGCTTCGGTTAAAAGAGACGCGTTAAAAGCCCAGGTGCCAGGACCCCGGGGAATTTCTTTAGGATCAAATAGAACGGTGAAGGCTTTGTGATCAGAAAACGGTGAGACTTTGTAGGAACTACGAGAAAATTTCGGAAGATCGGCTGGGAAGGCGAACAAATAGTCAATGCGAGAGAAGCGGTAATGGCCAAAGGCAAAACCCGCCCAGGAGTAATCGTATTGTTCTTTGTGATATTGTCTCCAAACATCAGAGAGCGACAGTTGGCGTACCATGGCACGCAGGGAGAATAATGCTCGATTATCAAAGACCGTAGCGGGGCGACGGTCAGCTACGGCAGACATAACGTCATTGAAATCCCCAAAAATAATAGGCTTGGCGATAGTTAGAATAGTAGAGGAAATGTCTGTAAAAAAATCCGCGCGGGCGGCGCGATCATTCGGCGCGTAAAAATTAACTAAATCAACAGTATCGTCATCAATGGAGAGAGAAACATGCAAAAATTGACCTTTCGAATGATTGACAACGCGACGGGCGGTACAATCGAAACCGGCACGAATTAAGATAGCGACTCCGCGATAACCCGTATCAATGTCCAAATCGACAAAAACTTTACCGCTAAAAAGTGATTTAAAAACCGCGACGTGGTCAGATTTCCAATGAGTTTCTTGTAAAAAAATAATATCTTCCATTTTTATCCAATCTATTAATTCTAACATCTTTTGACGATCTCGTAGACCTTTAATGTTCAACGACAGCACTCGGAGAGCCATGGGAATTATCGGGATTATTCGAGACTTCCTGACTATCAGAATTATGATTTATTGCGTCGGTTTCCATACTATTAGACGAAGACTTTTTTAAAGTTGGCCTATTAGAGGATTGATTTAACTTGGCTTGGTTTTTCTCGGTTTGACGGCGAACAGCATTTGAAACGTTAGGTCTAAAATTAGGCTTATTCCGACGGGGCTTGGATGAAAATTCATTGTCGTCATTCGACAACGCGCGTTTTTCACCCCCAAAAGGCTGTTTGTCCGCCACCGGTATCTCGTCATTCAAGGAAGCAACCTGTCTGGTGCTACCTGCGTTGTCCTTTGGTATGGAATCTTCAACAAAAATGGGGGTATTGCGTTGAGGGCAATTACGGGCCGTATGACCTTGTGTTTTACATGCAAAACAGATAAAATTGGGACACTCACGGTAAATGTGGTCCGAAGCCAGACACCCCGTACATACCCGGCTCTGTTTTTCATGTTGGACTTAATAAAAACTCTCCACTCCCAACAAATCGCGAATCTTGATGCGATAAGGGAGAGCCGAGACCTTCTCAGGGAGGGCCAAATGTATTCGACGTACCCCTGTATAAAGATTTTTCTTATTCTTAAGCCAAATTATTTCACTTTTAAGCTCACAGCCCATAGACTGTAATTTCTCCTTCAAACATTCATCGGTAACGATTTCAGGCATACCAAAGAAAGTAGCAGTAATCACCTTCACGGCAACATTCGACACTGCAAAAACTATTCCTCCTACCTCCACTCCTTCAGCAACGCACGCTTCGGCATCACTCGCCGAAACAAAAGTAGCGTAAAACCCACCGTCCGTGGGAACAACGGACGTAACAGCATCCAAACCAAAGGCCTTCTGGATAGCAACGTGAACGGCATCTTCGGAAACAGCGGCGTCAATGCAGGTTATAAAATTAGTACGTTTTAATAAATGCATCCTGGCTCTCGCCCGAGAAACCAGGAGGAACAACAAAGTTAAAAACCAAGGGAAAGGTAATATTAAGAAAACTATAAATTAATGTAAAATAATGGGGAAAATGGCGCAACCGAGGCAGAAGAAAGCGGAGCGAAAAATTAACGAACCGCCTAGGTCAAGAGTCAGCAGCGCTCTCCATGCTAAGCGAGCGCTCTACCATCTGAGCTACGCCCCGTGTTTACCATATTAATTAAAAATTTAGTCGAGTAAGACCGCCGTTCCGAAAATTTCGTTTACATTGGAGGCGAGGGGCATCGATCCCGGTACCTCTCGCATGGTAAGCGAGCGCTCTACCATCTGAGCTACGCCCCCTGTTTACCATATTAATTAAAAGTTTAGTCGAGTAGGACCGGCGTTCCGAAAATTTCGTTTACATTGGCATCGATCCCGGTACCTCTCGCATGCTAAGCGAGCGCTCTACCATCTGAGCTACGCCCCCTGTTTACCATATTAATTAAATGTTTAGTCGAGTAAGACCGCCGTTCCTTAAATTTCGTTTACATTGGAGGCGCCGGGCATCGATCCCGGTACCTCTCGCATGCTAAGCGAGTGCTCTACCATCTGAGCTACGCCCCCTGAATACCATAGTAATTAAATGTTTAGTCGAGTAAGACCGCCGTTCCGAAAATTTCGTTTACATTGGAGGCCCCGGGCATCGATCCCGGTACCTCTCGCATGCTAAGCGAGCGCTCTACCATCTGAGCTACGCCCCCTGTTTACCACATTAATTAAATGTTTGGTCGAGTAAGACCGCCGTTCCGAAAATTTCGTTTACATTGGCATAGATCCCGGTACCTCTCGCATGCTAAGCGAGCGCTCTATCATATGAGCTACGCCTCCTGTTTACCATATTAATTAAATGTTTAGTCGAGTAAGACGGCCGTTCCGAAAATTTCGTTTACATTGGCATCGATCCCGGTACCTCTCGCATGCTAAGCGAGCGCTCTACCATCTGAGCCACGCCCCCTGTTAACCATATTAATTAAATGTTTAGTCGAGTAAGACCGCCGTTTCGAAAATTTCGTTTACATTGGAAGCACCGCGCATCGGGCATCGATCCCGATACCTCTCGCATGCTAAGCGAGCGCTCTATCATCTGAGCTACGCCCCCTGTGTACCATATTAATTAAATGTTTAGTCGAGTAAGACCACTGTTCCGAAAATTTCGTTTACATTGGAGGCGCCGGGCATCGATCCCGGTACCTCTCGCATGCTAAGCGAGCGCTCTACCATCTGAGCTACGCCCCCTGTTTACCATATTAATTAAATGTTTAGTCGAATAAGACCACCGTTCCGAAAATTTCGTTTACATTGGAGGCGCCGGGCATCGATCCCGGTACCACTCGCAAGCTAAGCGAGCGCTCTACCATCTGAGCTACGCCCAATGTTTACCATATTAATAAAATGTTTAGTCGAGTAAGACCACCGTTCCGAAAATTTCGTTTACATTGGAGGCGCCGGCCATCGATCCCGGTACCTCTCGCATGCCAAGCGAGCGCTCTACCATCTGAGCTACGCCCCCTGTTTACCAGAGTAATTAAATGTTTAGTCGAGTAAGACCGCGGTTCCGAAAATTTCGTTTACATTGGCATCGATCCCGGTACCTCTCGCATGCTAAGCGAGCGCTCTACCATCTGAGCTACGCCCCCTGTTTACCATATTAATTAAATGTTTAGTCGAGTAAGACCGCCGTTCCTTAAATTTCGTTTACATTGGAGGCGCCGGGCATCGATCCCGGTACCTCTCGCATGCTAAGCGAGCGCTCTACCATCTGAGCTACGCCCCCTGTTTACCATATTAATTAAATGTTTAGTCGAGTAAGACCGCCGTTCCTTAAATTTCGTTTACATTGGAGGCGCCGGGCATCGATCCCGGTACCTCTCGCATGCTAAGCGAGTGCTCTACCATCTGAGCTACGCCCCCTGAATACCATAGTAATTAAATGTTTAGTCGAGTAAGACCGCCGTTCCTTAAATTTCGTTTACATTGGAGGCGCCGGGCATCGATCCCGGTACCTCTCGCATGCTAAGCGAGCCCGCTACCATCTAAGCTACGCCCCCTGTTTACCATATTAATTAAATGTTTAGTCGAGTAAAACCGCCGTTCCTTAAATTTCGTTTACATTGAAGGCGCCGGGCATCGATCCCGGTACCTCTCGCATGCTAAGCGAGTGCTCTACCATCTGAGCTACGCCCCCTGAATACCATAGTAATTAAATGTTTAGTCGAGGAAGACCGCCGTTCCTTAAATTTCGTTTACATTGGAGGCGCCGGGCACCGATCCCGGTACCTCTCGCAAGCTAAGCGAGCGCTCTACCATCTGAGCTTCACCCCTGTTTACCATAATAATTAAATGTTTAGTCGAATAAGACCACCGTTCCGAAAATTTCGTTTACATTGGAGGCGCCGGGCATTGATCCCGGTACCTCTCGCATGCTACGCGAGCGCCCTACCATCTGAGCTACGCCCCCTGTTCACCATATTAATTAAATGTTTAGTCGAGTAAGACCGCCGTTCCGAAAATTTCGTTTACATTGGCATCGATCCCGGTACCTCTCGCATGCTAAGCGAGCGCTCTACCACCTGAGCTACGCCCCTGTTTACCATAGTAATTAAATGTTTAGTCGAGTAAGACCGTGTTCCGAAAATTTCGTTTACATTGAAGGCGCCGGGCATCGATCCCGGTACCTCTCGCATGCTAAGCGAGCGCTCTACCATCTGAGCTACGCCCCCTGTTTACCATAGTAATTAAATGTTTAGTCGAGTAAGACCGCCGTTCCGAAAATTTCGTTTACATTGGAGGCGCCGGGCATCGATCCCGTTACCTCTCGCATGCTAAGCGAGCGCTCTACCATCTGAGCTACGCCCCCTGTTTACCATAGTAATTAAATGTTTAGTCGAGTAAGACCGCCGTTTCGAAAATTTCGTTTACATTGGAGGCGCCGGGCATCGATCCCGGTACCTCTCGCATGCTAAGCGTGCGCTCTACCATCTGAGCTACGCCCCCTGTTTACCATATTAATTAAATGTTTAGTCGAGTAAGACCGCCGTTCCTTAAATTTCGTTTACATTGGAGGCGCCGGGCATCGATCCCGGTACCTCTCGCATGCTAAGCGAGCGCTCTACCATCTGAGCTACGCCCCCTGTTTACCATATTAATTAAATGTTTAGTCGAGTAAGACCGCCGTTCCTTAAATTTCGTTTACATTGGAGGCGCCGGGCATCGATCCCGGTACCTCTCGCATGCTAAGCGAGTGCTCTACCATCTGAGCTACGCCCCCTGAATACCATAGTAATTAAATGTTTAGTCGAGTAAGACCGCCGTTCCTTAAATTTCGTTTACATTGGAGGCGCCGGGCATCGATCCCGGTACCTCTCGCATGCTAAGCGAGCCCGCTACCATCTAAGCTACGCCCCCTGTTTACCATATTAATTAAATGTTTAGTCGAGTAAAACCGCCGTTCCTTAAATTTCGTTTACATTGAAGGCGCCGGGCATCGATCCCGGTACCTCTCGCATGCTAAGCGAGTGCTCTACCATCTGAGCTACGCCCCCTGAATACCATAGTAATTAAATGTTTAGTCGAGGAAGACCGCCGTTCCTTAAATTTCGTTTACATTGGAGGCGCCGGGCACCGATCCCGGTACCTCTCGCAAGCTAAGCGAGCGCTCTACCATCTGAGCTTCACCCCTGTTTACCATAATAATTAAATGTTTAGTCGAGTAAGACCACCGTTCCGAAAATTTCGTTTACATTGGAGGCGCCGGGCATTGATCCCGGTACCTCTCGCATGCTACGCGAGCGCCCTACCATCTGAGCTACGCCCCCTGTTCACCATATTAATTAAATGTTTAGTCGAGTAAGACCGCCGTTCCGAAAATTTCGTTTACATTGGCATCGATCCCGGTACCTCTCGCATGCTAAGCGAGCGCTCTACCACCTGAGCTACGCCCCTGTTTACCATAGTAATTAAATGTTTAGTCGAGTAAGACCGTGTTCCGAAAATTTCGTTTACATTGAAGGCGCCGGGCATCGATCCCGGTACCTCTCGCATGCTAAGCGACCGCTCTACCATCTGAGCTACGCCCCCTGTTTACCATAGTAATTAAATGTTTAGTCGAGTAAGACCGCCGTTCCGAAAATTTCGTTTACATTGGAGGCGCCGGGCATCGATCCCGTTACCTCTCGCATGCTAAGCGAGCGCTCTACCATCTGAGCTACGCCCCCTGTTTACCATAGTAATTAAATGTTTAGTCGAGTAAGACCGCCGTTTCGAAAATTTCGTTTACATTGGAGGCGCCGGGCATCGATCCCGGTACCTCTCGCATGCTAAGCGGGCGCTCTACCATCTGAGCTACGCCCCGTCTTTACCATAGTAATTAAATGTTTAGACGAGTAAGACCGCCGTTCCGAAAATTTAGTTTACATTGGCATCGATCCAGGTACCTCTCGCATGCTAAGCGAGCGATCTACCATCTGAGCTTCGCCCCCTGTTTACCATATTTATTAAATGTTTAGTCGAGTAAGACCACCGTTCCATAAATTTTGTTTACCTTGGAGGCGCCGGGCATCGATCCCGGTACCTCTCGCATGCTAAGCGCGCGCTCTACCATCTGATCTACGCCCCCTGTTTACCATAGTAATTAACTGTTTAATCGAGTAAGACCGCCGTTTCGAAGATTTCGTTTACATTGGAGGCGCCGGGCATCGATCCCGGTACCTCTCGCATGCTAAGCGAGCGCTCTACCATCTGAGCTACGCCCCCTGTTTACCATAGTAATTAAATGTTTAGTCGAGTAAGACCGCCGTTTCGAAAATTTCGTTTACATTGGAGGCGCCGGGTATCGATCCCGGTACCTCTCGCATGCTATGCGGGCGCTCTACCGTCTGAGCTACGCCCCCTGTTTACCATAGTAATTAAATGTTTAGTCGAGTAAGACCGCCGTTTCGAAAATTTTGTTTACATTGGAGGCGCCGGGCATCGATCCCGGTACCTCTCGCATGCTAAGCGGGCGCTCTACCATCTGAGCTACGCCCCGTGTTTACCATAGTAATTAAATGTTTAGACGAGTAAGACCGCCGTTCCGAAAATTTAGTTTACATTGGCATCGATCCAGGTACCTCTCGCATGCTAAGCGAGCGCTCTACCATCTGAGCTACGCCCCCTATTTACCATATTAATTAAATGTTTAGTCGAGTAAGACCGTCGTTCCGAAAATTTCGTTTACATTGGAGGCGACGGGCATCGATCCCGGTACCTCTCGCATGCTAAGCGAGCGCTCTACCATCTGAGCTACGCCCCCTATTTACCATATTAATTAAATGTTTAGTCGAGTAAGACCGTCGTTCCGAAAATTTCGTTTACATTGGAGGCGACGGGCATCGATCCCGGTACCTCTCGCATGCTAAGCGAGCGCTCTACCATCTGAGCTACGCCCCCTGTTTACCATAGTAATTAAATGTTTAGTCGAGTAAGACCGCCGTTCCTTAAATTTCTTTTACATTGGAGGCGCCGGGCCTCAATCCCGTTACCTCTCGCATGCTAAGCGAGCGCTCTACCATCTGAGCTACGCCCCGTGTTTACCATAGTAATTAAATGTTTAGACGAGTAAGACCGCCGTTCCGAAAATTTAGTTTACATTGGCATCGATCCAGGTACCTCTCGCATGCTAAGCGAGCGCTCTACCATCTGAGCTACGCCCCCTATTTACCATATTAATTAAATGTTTAGTCGAGTAAGACCGTCGTTCCGAAAATTTCGTTTACATTGGAGGCGACGGGCATCGATCCCGGTACCTCTCGCATGCTAAGCGAGCGCTCTACCATCTGAGCTACGCCCCCTATTTACCATATTAATTAAATGTTTAGTCGAGTAAGACCGTCGTTCCGAAAATTTCGTTTACATTGGAGGCGACGGGCATCGATCCCGGTACCTCTCGCATGCTAAGCGAGCGCTCTACCATCTGAGCTACGCCCCCTGTTTACCATAGTAATTAAATGTTTAGTCGAGTAAGACCGCCGTTCCTTAAATTTCTTTTACATTGGAGGCGCCGGGCATCGATCCCGGTACCTCTCGCATGCTAAGCGAGCGCGCTACCATCTAAGCTACGCCCCCTGTTTACCATAGTAATTAAATGTTTAGTCGAGTAAGAACGCCGTTCCGAAAATTTCGTTTACATTGGAGGCCCCGGGCATCGATCCCGGTACCTCTCGCATGCTAAGCGAGCGCTCTACCATCTGAGCTACGCCCCCTGTTTACCACATTAATTAAATGTTTGGTCGAGTAAGACCGCCGTTCCGAAAATTTCGTTTACATTGGCATAGATCCCGGTACCTCTCGCATGCTAAGCGAGCGCTCTACCATATGAGCTACGCCTCCTGTTTACCATATTAATTAAATGTTTAGTCGAGTAAGACCGCCGTTTCGAAAATTTCGTTTACATTGGAGGCGCCGGGCATCGATCCCGGTACCTCTCGCATGCTAAGCGAGCGCTCTACCATCTGAGCTACGCCCCCTGTTTACCATAGTAATTAAATGTTTAGTCGAGTAAGACCGCCGTTTCGAAGATTTCGTTTACATTGGAGGCGCCGGGCATCGATCCCGGTACCTCTCGCATGCTAAGCGAGCGCTCTACCATCTGAGCTACGCCCCCTGTTTACCATAGTAATTAAATGTTTAGTCGAGTAAGACCGCCGTTTCGAAAATTTCGTTTACATTGGAGGCGCCGGGCATCGATCCCGGTACCTCTCGCATGCTAGCGAGCGCTCTACCATCTGAGCTACGCCCCCTGTTTACCATGGTAATTAAATGTTTAGTCGAGTAAGACCGCCGTTTCGAAAATTTCGTTTACATTGGAGGCGCCGGGTATCGATCCCGGTACCTCTCGCATGCTATGCGGGCGCTCTACCATCTGAGCTACGCCCCCTGTTTACCATAGTAATTAAATGTTTAGTCGAGTAAGACCGCCGTTTCGAAAATTTTGTTTACATTGGAGGCGCCGGGCATCGATCCCGGTACCTCTCGCATGCTAAGCGGGCGCTCTACCATCTGAGCTACGCCCCGTGTTTACCATAGTAATTAAATGTTTAGACGAGTAAGACCGTCGTTCCGAAAATTTAGTTTACATTGGCATCGATCCAGGTACCTCTCGCATGCTAAGCGAGCGCTCTACCATCTGAGCTACGCCCCCTATTTACCATATTAATTAAATGTTTAGTCGAGTAAGACCGTCGTTCCGAAAATTTCGTTTACATTGGAGGCGACGGGCATCGATCCCGGTACCTCTCGCATGCTAAGCGAGCGCTCTACCATCTGAGCTACGCCCCCTGTTTACCACATTAATTAAATGTTTGGTCGAGTAAGACCGCCGTTCCGAAAATTTCGTTTACATTGGCATAGATCCCGGTACCTCTCGCATGCTAAGCGAGCGCTCTATCATCTGAGCTACGCCCCCTGTGTACCATATTAATTAAATGTTTAGTCGAGTAAGACCACTGTTCCGAAAATTTCGTTTACATTGGAGGCGCCGGGCATCGATCCCGGTACCACTCGCAAGCTAAGCGAGCGCTCTACCATCTGAGCTACGCCCAATGTTTACCATATTAATAAAATGTTTAGTCGAGTAAGACCACCGTTCCGAAAATTTCGTTTACATTGGAGGCGCCGGCCATCGATCCCGGTACCTCTCGCATGCCAAGCGATTGCTTTTTTTTTTTTTTTTAATTATATCATTAAAAAAATACACGACGCGTGTATGGTACAAAAAGCGAAATGCAACAAGATAATAGAACAAGAAAAAAATACGAAGTAACATTTGAAAAATCGGTCGCGAAAATGAACAGCGATAAAGAAAGAAAAACGATTAGATAATATTGATTAAACAATAGTGAGAAATAAAATTTAAGCAACGTATCAAACACTATTAGGCAGTACATGTTGTAGAAAGAATTCATGAACAAAAATAGGCTAAATTAGATATTAAACAGCATTAAAGACGATTAAGAAGAAATAAATTAACGAAAAAAAAAACTCCTTATTGAAAATGAGAAGCAAAGGCTTAGAACCGACAGAACACAGAAAAGGCCGCAAAACATTAAGAAAATCCATCACCATTAATTTGTTACTTATACGTTGAAACCGTAATCATCCGGGATCACAAAGTCCTTATACAGAGGACTGGTAACAGGCTGACCCTGATACCGACACACCCGAGCAAAATATTCGTTCTCTGAAGATGGCGGCCAAGCAACCTCCTTAGGCCACCACTCAGGCCGGCGATGACCCTTGAAAGGGAGCAGACGCATAGCAACGGGAACCCTTTGAACTTTCGTAGCAGAGCCAGAAGAAGAAGACAGCTTCTTACCGACATCGCCATCGCTTGACGACAGCGAATGCTTAGCACTCCGACGCGGATCAGACTTGACACCGGCATCGACGATGGAAGATTCACCACTACCGGCCCGGACCGGAGAACCCTGAGGAATAGCGACTGAGGCAGGATCGACGACCATCGCTTCACCGTCACCACCACCGCCCGACGCCGCTTCTAAATCGCGGGATGCCATCCGGGGCCATAGAGGACACTCCCGAACAACATGTCCCTGCTTCTGGCACTTAAAGCACTTGAAATCAGGACAATGGCGATAAATATGGTCAGGAGAATAACACTTATTACAAATTTTCAACTGAGAATCATGTCGGACAGCGTAAAACTTCTCTCGACCAACAGCATCGGCAACTCGTAAGCGATATGGTAATGATGACAGACTCTCAGGTAAGGTAACACGAACGGTACGAAGTCCGCAATAGAATGATGCCTTTTTATGCCAAACAAGCGGACCCTTGATTTCACAGCCAAGCGACGTTAATTTGGATAAAACGGCTTCATCAGTCACAAACTCAGGTAAGTCCGAAAAGGCGACAGTCACAGTCTTCGCAGAAACGCTTGAAATTTCATATATCTCACCATCAATATCCAAGCCCGAATCTATAACGCCCTCGACATCGGCCAAAGTCTTCAAGGTGAGAATGTAACCACCCTCATCACAGACAACTAAAGCAGAAGCACAATCCAGACCAAAGTTCGCAATCACCGCCGTAGACACAACTTCAAAACTTGGTAGATTTCGTTTAAAATCAATAAAAACCGATCTTTTGAATGCGTCCATCCTGGGTAGAAACACCCAGGAGGGATTAACAAATTAATAAATTAACAACTATTGAATTAAATGCACGAATAATAACCAAAAGAAAAATAAATTGGCAAAATACCCCGCTTAGGCTTAGCGCGACGAAAACACGGAGTGCAAAATCGAACGACCTGCACTCTCCAAAAGCTCGAACGCAACTCCCCCTGCCAAGCGATTGCTCTACCATCTGAGCTACGCCCCCTGTTTACTAGAGTAATTAAATGTTTAGTCGAGTAAGACCGCGGTTCCGAAAATTTCGTTTACATTGGAGGCGAGGGGCATCGATCCCGGTACCTCTCGCATGGTAAGCGAGCGCTCTACCATCTGAGCTACGCCCCCTGTTTACCATATTAATTAAAAGTTTAGTCGAGTAGGACCGCCGTTCCGAAAATTTCGTTTACATTGGCATCGATCCCGGTACCTCTCGCATGCTAAGCGAGCGCTCTACCATCTGAGCTACGCCCCCTGTTTACCATATTAATTAAATGTTTAGTCGAGTAAGACCACCGTTCCGAAAATTTCGTTTACATTGGAGGCGCCGGCCATCGATCCCGGTACCTCTCGCATGCCAAGCGATTGCTCTACCATCTGAGCTACGCCCCCTGTTTACCAGAGTAATTAAATGTTTAGTCGAGTAAGACCGCGGTTCCGAAAATTTCGTTTACATTGGAGGCGCCGGGCATCGATCCCGGTACCTCTCGCATGCTAAGCGAGCGCCCTACCATATGAGCTACGCCCCCTGTTTACCATAGTAATTAAATGTTTAGTCGAGTAAGACCGCCGTTCCGAAAATTTCGTTTACATTGGAGGCGCCGGGCATCGATCCCGGTACCTCTCGCATGCTAAGCGAGCGCTCTACCATCTGAGCTACGCCCCTTGTTTACCATAGTAATTAAATGTTTAGTCGAGTAAGACCGCCGTTCCGAAAATTTCGTTTACATTGGAGGCGCCGGGCATCGATCCCGGTACCTCTCACATGCTAAGCGAGCGCTCTACCATCTGAGCTACGCCCCTTGTTTACCATAGTAATTAAATGTTTAGTCGAGTAAGACCGCCGTTCCGAAAATTTCGTTTACATTGGAGGCGCCGGGCATCGATCCCGTTACCTCTGGCATGCTAAGCGAGCGCTCTACCATCTGAGCTACGCCTCCTGTTTACCATAGTAATTAAATGTTTAGTCGAGTAAGACCGCCGTTCCGAAAATTTCGTTTACATTGGAGGCGCCGGGCATCGATCCCGTTACCTCTCGCATGCTAAATGAGCGCTCTACCATCTGAGCTACGCCCCCTGTTTACCACATAATTAAATGTTTAGTCGAGTAAGACCGCCGTTTTGAAAATTTCGTATACATTGGAGGCGCCGAGCATCGATCATGTTACCTCTGTTATGCTAAGCGAGCGCTCTACCATCTGAGCTACGCCCCCTGTTTACCATAGTAATTAAATGTTTAGTCGAGTAAGACCGCCGTTCCGAAAATTTCGTTTACATTGGAGGCGCCGGGCATCGATCCCGGTACCTCTCGCATGCTAAGCGGGCGCTCTACCATCTGAGCTACGCCCCGTCTTTACCATAGTAATTAAATGTTTAGACGAGTAAGACCGCCGTTCCGAAAATTTAGTTTACATTGGCATCGATCCAGGTACCTCTCGCATGCTAAGCGAGCGCTCTACCATCTGAGCTTCGCCCTCTGTTTACCATATTTATTAAATGTTTAGTCGAGTAAGACCACCGTTCCATAAATTTTGTTTACCTTGGAGGCGCCGGGCATCAATCCCGGTACCTCTCGCATGCTAAGCGCGCGCTCTACCATCTGATCTACGCCCCCTGTTTACCATAGTAATTAACTGTTTAATCGAGTAAGGCCGCCGTTTCGAAAATTTCGTTTACATTGGAGGCGCCGGGCATCGATCCCGGTACCTCTCGCATGCTAAGCGAGCGCTCTACCATCTGAGCTACGCCCCCTGTTTACCATAGTTATTAAATGTTTAGTCGAGTAAGACCGCCGTTTCGAAAATTTCGTTTACATTGGAGGCGCCGGGCATCGATCCCGGTACCTCTCGCATGCTAAGCGGGCGCTCTTCCATCTGAGCTTCGCCCCGTCTTTACCATAGTAATTAAATGTTTAGTCGAGTAAGACCGCCGTTCCGAAAATTTAGTTTACATTGGCATCGATCCCGGTACCTCTCGCATGCTAAGCGAGCGCCCTACCATATGAGCTACGCCCCCTGTTTACCATAGTAATTAAATGTTTAGTCGAGTAAGACCGCCGTTCCGAAAATTTCGTTTACATTGGAGGCGCCGGGCATCGATCCCGGTACCTCTCGCATGCTAAGCGAGCGCTCTACCATCTGAGCTACGCCCCTTGTTTACCATAGTAATTAAATGTTTAGTCGAGTAAGACCGCCGTTCCGAAAATTTCGTTTACATTGGAGGCGCCGGGCATCGATCCCGGTACCTCTCACATGCTAAGCGAGCGCTCTACCATCTGAGCTACGCCTCCTGTTTACCATAGTAATTAAATGTTTAGTCGAGTAAGACCGCCGTTCCGAAAATTTCGTTTACATTGGAGGCGCCGGGCATCGATCCCGTTACCTCTCGCATGCTAAATGAGCGCTCTACCATCTGAGCTACGCCCCCTGTTTACCACATAATTAAATGTTTAGTCGAGTAAGACCGCCGTTTTGAAAATTTCGTATACATTGGAGGCGCCGAGCATCGATCATGTTACCTCTGTTATGCTAAGCGAGCGCTCTACCATCTGAGCTACGCCCCCTGTTTACCATAGTAATTAAATGTTTAGTCGAGTAAGACCGCCGTTCCGAAAATTTCGTTTACATTGGAGGCGCCGGGCATCGATCCCGGTACCTCTCGCATGCTAAGCGAGCGCTCTACCATCTGAGCTACGCCCCCTGTTTACCATAGTAATTAAATGTTTAGTCGAGTAAGACCGCCGTTCCGAAAATTTCGTTTACATTGGAGGCGCCGGGCATCGATCCCGTTACCTCTCGCATGCTAAATGAGAGCTCTACCATCTGAGCTACGCCCCCTGTTTACCACATAATTAAATGTTTAGTCGAGTAAGACCGCCGTTTTGAAAATTTCGTATACAATGGAGGCGCCGAGCATCGATCATATTACCTCTGGCATGCTAAGCGAGCGCTCTACCATCTGAGCTACGCCCCCTGTTTACCAAAGTAATTAAATGTTTAGTCGAGTAAGACCGCCGTTCCGAAAATTTCGTTTATATTGGAGGCGCCGGGCATCGATCCCGGTACCTCTCGCATGCTAAACGAGCGCTCTACCATCTGAGCTACGCCCCCTGTTTACCATAGTAATTAAATGTTTATTCGAGTAAGACCACCGTTCCGAAAATTTCGTTTACATTGGAGGCGCCGGGCATCGATCCCGGTACCTCTCGCTTGCTTAGCGAACGCTCTACCATCTAAGCTACGCCGCCTGTTTACCATAGTAATTAAATGTTTGGTCGAGTAAGACAGCCGTTCCGAAAATTTCGTTTACATTGGCATCGATCCCGGTACCTCTCGCATGCTAAGCGAGAGCTCTACCATCTAAGCTACGCCCCCTGTTTACCACAGTAATTAAATGTTTAGTCGAGTAAGACCGCCGTTCCGAAAATTTCGTTTACATTGGAGGCGCCGGGCATCGATCATGTTACCTCTGGCATGCTAAGCGAGCGCTCTACCATCTGAGCTACGCCCCCTGTTTACCATAGTAATTAAATGTTTAGTCGAGTAAGACCGCCGTTCCGAAAATTTCGTTTACATTGGAGGCGCCGGGCATCGATCCCGGTACCTCTCGCATGCTAAGCGAGCGCTCTACCATCTGAGCTACGCCCCCTGTTTACCATATTAATTAAATGTTTAGTCGAGTAAGACAGCCGTTCCGAAATTTTCGTTTACATTGGAGGCGCCGGGCATCGATCCCGGTACCTCTCGCATGCTAAGCGAGCGCTCTACCATCTGAGCTACGCCCCCTGTTTACCATAGTAATTAAATGTTTAGTCGAGTAAGACCGCCGTTCCGAAAATTTCGTTTACATTGGAGGCGCCGGGCATCGATCCCGTTACCTCTCGCATGCTAAATGAGAGCTCTACCATCTGAGCTACGCCCCCTGTTTACCACATAATTAAATGTTTAGTCGAGTAAGACCGCCGATTTGAAAATTTCGTATACAATGGAGGCGCCGAGCATCGATCATATTACCTCTGGCATGCTAAGCGAGCGCTCTACCATCTGAGCTACGCCCCCTGTTTACCAAAGTAATTAAATGTTTAGTCGAGTAAGACCGCCGTTCCGAAAATTTCGTTTATATTGGAGGCGCCGGGCATCGATCCCGGTACCTCTCGCATGCTAAACGAGCGCTCTACCATCTGAGCTACGCCCCCTGTTTACCATAGTAATTAAATGTTTATTCGAGTAAGACCACCGTTCCGAAAATTTCGTTTACATTGGAGGCGCCGGGCATCGATCCCGGTACCTCTCGCTTGCTTAGCGAACGCTCTACCATCTAAGCTACGCCGCCTGTTTACCATAGTAATTAAATGTTTGGTCGAGTAAGACAGCCGTTCCGAAAATTTCGTTTACATTGGCATCGATCCCGGTACCTCTCGCATGCTAAGCGAGAGCTCTACCATCTAAGCTACGCCCCCTGTTTACCACAGTAATTAAATGTTTAGTCGAGTAAGACCGCCGTTCCGAAAATTTCGTTTACATTGGAGGCGCCGGGCATCGATCATGTTACCTCTGGCATGCTAAGCGAGCGCTCTACCATCTGAGCTACGCCCCCTGTTTACCATAGTAATTAAATGTTTAGTCGAGTAAGACCGCCGTTCCGAAAATTTCGTTTACATTGGAGGCGCCGGGCATCAATCCCGGTACCTCTCGCATGTTAAGCGAGCGCTCTACCACCTGAGCTACGCCCCTGTTTACCATAGTAATTAAATGTTTAGTCGAGTAAGACCGCCGTTCCGAAAATTTCGTTTACATTGGAGGCGCCGGGCATCGATCCCGGTACCTCTCGCATGCTAAGCGAGCGCTCTACCAT
The DNA here is from genome assembly GCF_980474605.1 of Leiobunum rupestre. Lineage (NCBI taxonomy): Eukaryota > Metazoa > Arthropoda > Arachnida > Opiliones > Sclerosomatidae > Leiobunum > Leiobunum rupestre. The sequence continues at coordinate 2,064,663 of NC_143389.1, forward strand.
CTGAGCTACGCCCCCTGTTTACCATAGTAATTAAATGTTTAGTCGAGTAAGACCGCCGTTCCGAAAATTTCGTTTACATTGGAGGCGCCGGGCATCGATCCCGTTACCTCTGGCATGCTAAGCGAGCGCTCTACCATCTGAGCTACGTCCCCTGTTTACCATAGTAATTAAATGTTTAGTCGAGTAAGACCGCCGTTCCGAAAATTTCGTTTACATTGGAGGCGCCGGGCATCGATCCCGTTACCTGTCGCATGCTAAATGAGCGCTCTACCATTTGAGCTACGCCCCCTGTTTACCACATTATTAAATTTTTAGTCGAGTAAGACAGCCGTTCCGAAAATTTCGTTTACATTGGCATCGATCCCGGTACCTCTCGCATGCTAAGCGAGCGCTCTACCATCTAAGCTACGCCCCCTGTTTACCACAGTAATTAAATGTTTAGTCGAGTAAGACCGCCGTTCCGAAAATTTCGTTTACATTGGAGGCGCCGGGCATCGATCATGTTACCTCTGGCATGCTAAGCGAGCGCTCTACCATCTGAGCTACGCCCCTGTTTACCATAGTAATTAAATGTTTAGTCGAGTAAGACCGCCGTTCCGAAAATTTCGTTTACATTGGAGGCGCCGGGCATCGATCCCGGTACCTCTCGCATGCTAAGCGAGCGCTCTACCATCTGAGCTACGCCCCCTGTTTACCATAGTAATTAAATGTTTAGTCGAGTAAGACCGCCGTTCCGAAAATTTCGTTTACATTGGAGGCGCCGGGCATCGATCCCGTTACCTCTCGCATGCTAAGCGAGCGCTCTACCATCTGAGCTACGCCCCCTGTTTACCATAGTAATTAAATGTTTAGTCGAGTAAGACCGCCGTTTCGAAAATTTCGTTTACATTGGAGGTGCCGGGCATCGATCCCGTTACCTCTCGCATGCTAAATGAGCGCTCTACCATCTGAGCTACGCCCCCTTTTTACCACATAATTAAATGTTTAGTCGAGTAAGACCGCCGTTTTGAAAATTTCGTATACATTGGAGGCGCCGAGCATCGATCATGTTACCTCTGGCATGCTAAGCGAGCGCTCTACCATCTGAGCTACGCCCCCTGTTTACCAAAGTAATTAAATGTTTAGTCGAGTAAGACCGCCGTTCCGAAAATTTCGTTTATATTGGAGGCGCCGGGCATCGATCCCGGTACCTCTCGCATGCTAAACGAGCGCTCTACCATCTGAGCTACGCCCCCTGTTTACCATAGTAATTAAATGTTTAGTCGAGTAAGACCGCCGTTTCGAAAATTTCGTTTACATTGGAGGCGCCGGGCATCGATCCCGTTACCTCTCGCATGCTAAATGAGCGCTCTACCATCTGAGCTACGCCCCCTGTTTACCACATAATTAAATGTTTAGTCGAGTAAGACCGCCGTTTTGAAAATTTCGTATACATTGGAGGCGCCGAGCATCGATCATGTTACCTCTGGCATTCTAAGCGAGCGCTCTACCATCTGAGCTACGCCCCCTGTTTACCAAAGTAATTAAATGTTTAGTCGAGTAAGACCACCGTTCCGAAAATTTCGTTTACATTGGAGGCGCCGGGCATCGATCCCGGTACCTCTCGCTTGCTTAGCGAACGCTCTACCATCTAAGCTACGCCGCCTGTTTACCATAGTAATTAAATGTTTGGTCGAGTAAGACAGCCGTTCCGAAAATTTCGTTTACATTGGAGGCGCCGGGCATCGATCCCGGTACCTCTCGCTTGCTTAGCGAACGCTCTACCATCTAAGCTACGCCGCCTGTTTACCATAGTAATTAAATGTTTGGTCGAGTAAGACAGCCGTTCCGAAAATTTCGTTTACATTGGCATCGATCCCGGTACCTCTCGCATGCTAAGCGAGCGCTCTACCATCTAAGCTACGCCCCCTGTTTACCACAGTAATTAAATGTTTAGTCGAGTAAGACCGCCGTTCCGAAAATTTCGTTTACATTGGAGGCGCCGGGCATCGATCATGTTACCTCTGGCATGCTAAGCGAGCGCTCTACCATCTGAGCTACGCCCCCTGTTTACCATAGTAATTAAATGTTTAGTCGAGTAAGACCGCCGTTCCGAAAATTTCGTTTACATTGGAGGCGCCGGGCATCAATCCCGGTACCTCTCGCATGCTAAGCGAGCGCTCTACCACCTGAGCTACGCCCCTGTTTACCATAGTAATTAAATGTTTAGTCGAGTAAGACCGCCGTTCCGAAAATTTCGTTTACATTGGAGGCGCCGGGCATCGATCCCGGTACCTCTCGCATGCTAAGCGAGCGCTCTACCATCTGAGCTACGCCCCCTGTTTACCATAGTAATTAAATGTTTAGTCGAGTAAGACCGCCGTTCCGAAAATTTCGTTTACATTGGAGGCGCCGGGCATCAATCCCGGTACCTCTCGCATGCTAAGCGAGCGCACAACCACCTGAGCTACGCCCCTGTTTACCATAGTAATTAAATGTTTAGTCGAGTAAGACCGCCGTTCCGAAAATTTCGTTTACATTGGCATCGATCCCGGTACCTCTCGCATGCTAAGCGAGCGCTCTACCATCTGAGCTACGCCCCCTGTTTACCATAGTAATTAAATGTTTAGTCGAGTAAGACCGCCGTTCCGAAAATTTCGTTTACATTGGAGGCGCCGGGCATCGATCCCGTTACCTCTCGCATGCTAAGCGAGCGCTCTACCATCTGAGCTACGCCCCCTGTTTACCATAGTAATTAAATGTTTAGTCGAGTAAGACCGCCGTTTCGAAAATTTCGTTTACATTGGAGGCGCCGGGCATCGATCCCGTTACCTCTCGCATGCTAAATGAGCGCTCTACCATCTGAGCTACGCCCCCTGTTTACCACATAATTAAATGTTTAGTCGAGTAAGACCGCAGTTTTGAAAATTTCGTATACATTGGAGGCGCCGAGCATCGGTCATGTTACCTCTGGCATGCTAAGCGAGCGCTCTACCATCTGAGCTACGCCCCCTGTTTACCATAGTAATTAAATGTTTAGTCGAGTAAGACCGCCGTTCCGAAAATTTCGTTTACATTGGAGGCGCCGGGCATCGATCCCGGTACCTCTCGCATGCTAAGCGAGCGCTCTACCATCTGAGCTACGCCCCCTGTTTACCATAGTAATTAAATGCTTAGTCGAGTAAGACCGCCGTTCCGAAAATTTCGTTTACATTGGAGGCTCCGGGCATCGATCCCGTTACCTCTCGCATGCTAAGCGAGCGCTCTACCATCTGAGCTACGCCCCTTGTTTACCATAGTAATTAAATGTTTAGTCGAGTAAGACCGCCGTTCCGAAAATTTCGTTTACATTGGAGGCGCCGGGCATCGATCCCGTTACCTCTGGCATGCTAAGCGAGCGCTCTACCATCTGAGCTACGCCCCCTGTTTACCATAGTAATTAAATGTTTAGTCGAGTAAGACCGCCGTTCCGAAAATTTCGTTTTCATTGGAGGCGCCGGGCATCGATCCCGTTACCTCTCGCATGCTAAATGAGCGCTCTACCATCTGAGCTACGCCTCCTGTTTACCACATAATTAAATGTTTAGTCGAGTAAGACCGCCGTTTTGAAAATTTCGTATACATTGGAGGCGCCGAGAATCGATCATGTTACCTCTGGCATGCTAAGCGAGCGCTCTACCATCTGAGCTACGCCCCCTGTTTACCAAAGTAATTAAATGTTTAGTCGAGTAAGACCGCCGTTCCGAAAATTTCGTTTATATTAGAGGCGCCGGGCATCGATCCCGGTACCTCTCGCATGCTAAACGAGCGCTCTACCATCTGAGCTACGCCCCCTGTTTACCATAGTAATTAAATGTTTAGTCGAGTAAGACCACCGTTCCGAAAATTTCGTTTACATTGGAGGCGCCGGGCATCGATCCCGGTACCTCTCGCTTGCTTAGCGAACGCTCTACCATCTAAGCTACGCCCCCTGTTTACCATAGTAATTAAATGTTTGGTCGAGTAAGACAGCCGTTCCGAAAATTTCGTTTACATTGGCATCGATCCCGGTACCTCTCGCATGCTAAGCGAGCGCTCTACCATCTAAGCTACGCCCCCTGTTTACCACAGTAATTAAATGTTTAGTCGAGTAAGACCGCCGTTCCGAAAATTTCGTTTACATTGGAGGCGCCGGGCATCGATCATGTTACCTCTGGCATGCTAAGCGAGCGCTCTACCATCTGAGCTACGCCCCCTGTTTACCACATAATTAAATGTTTAGTCGAGTAAGACCGCCGTTTTGAAAATTTCGTTTACATTGGAGGCGCCGGGCATCGATCCCGTTACCTCTGGCATGCTAAGCGAGCGCTCTACCATCTGAGCTACGCCCCCTGTTTACCATAGTAATTAAATGTTTAGTCGAGTAAGACCGCCGTTCCGAAAATTTCGTTTACATTGGAGGCGCCGGGCATCGATCCCGTTACCTCTCGCATGCTAAGCGAGCGCTCTACCATCTGAGCTACGCCCCTTGTTTACATAGTAATTAAATGTTTAGTCGAGTAAGACCGCCGTTCCGAAAATTTCGTTTACATTGGAGGCGCCGGGCATCGATCCCGTTACCTCTGGCATGCTTAGCGAACGCTCTACCATCTAAGCTACGCCCCCTGTTTACCATAGTAATTAAATGTTTGGTCGAGTAAGACAGCCGTTCCGAAAATTTCGTTTACATTGGCATCGATCCCGGTACCTCTCGCATGCTAAGCGAGCGCTCTACCATCTAAGCTACGCCCCCTGTTTACCACAGTTATTAAATGTTTAGTCGAGTAAGACCGCCGTTCCGAAAATTTCGTTTACATTGGAGGCGCCGGGCATCGATCATGTTACCTCTGGCATGCTAAGCGAGCGCTCTACCATCTGAGCTATGCCCCCTGTTTACCACATAATTAAATGTTTAGTCGAGTAAGACCGCCGTTTTGAAAATTTCGTATACATTGGAGGCGCCGAGCATCGATCATGTTACCTATGGCATGCTAAGCGAGCGCTCTACCATCTGATCTACGCCCCCTGTTTACCAAAGTAATTAAATGTTTAGTCGAGTAAGACCGCCGTTCCGAAAATTTCGTTTATATTGGAGGCGCCGGGCATCGATCCCGGTACCTCTCGCATGCTAAACGAGCGCTCTACCATCTGAGCTACGCCCCCTGTTTACCATAGTAATTAAATGTTTAGTCGAGTAAGACCACCGTTCCGAAAATTTCGTTTACATTGGAGGCGCCGGGCATCGATCCCGGTACCTCTCGCTTGCTTAGCGAACGCTCTACCATCTAAGCTACGCCCCCTGTTTACCATAGTAATTAAATGTTTGGTCGAGTAAGACAGCCGTTCCGAAAATTTCGTTTACATTGGCATCGATCCCGGTACCTCTCGCATGCTAAGCGAGCGCTCTACCATCTAAGCTACGCCCCCTGTTTACCACAGTAATTAAATGTTTAGTCGAGTAAGACCGCCGTTCCGAAAATTTCGTTTACATTGGAGGCGCCGGGCATCGATCATGTTACCTCTGGCATGCTAAGCGAGCGCTCTACCATCTGAGCTACGCCCCCTGTTTACCATAGTAATTAAATGTTTAGTCGAGTAAGACCGCCGTTCCGAAAATTTCGTTTACATTGGAGGCGCCGGGCATCAATCCCGGTACCTCTCGCATGCTAAGCGAGCGCTCTACCACCTGAGCTACGCCCCTGTTTACCATAGTAATTAAATGTTTAGTCGAGTAAGACCGCCGTTCCGAAAATTTCGTTTACATTGGAGGCGCCGGGCATCGATCCCGGTACCTCTCGCATGCTAAGCGAGCGCTCTACCATCTGAGCTACGCCCCCTGTTTACTATAGTAATTAAATGTTTAGTCGAGTAAGACCGCCGTTCCGAAAATTTCGTTTACATTGGAGGCGCCGGGCATCGATCCCGTTACCTCTCGCATGCTAAGCGAGCGCTCTACCATCTGAGCTACGCCCCCAGTTTACTATAGTAATTAAATGTTTAGTCGAGTAAGACCGCCGTTTCGAAAATTTTGTTTACATTGGAGGCGCCGGGCATCGATCCCGGTACCTCTCGCATGCTAAGCGGGCGCTCTACCATCTGAGCTACGCCCCGTCTTTACCATAGTAATTAAATGTTTAGACGAGTAAGACCGCCGTTCCGAAAATTTAGTTTACATTGGCATCGATCCCGGTACCTCTCGCATGCTAAGCGAGCGCTCTACCATCTGAGCTACGCCCCCGGTTTACCATAGTAATTAAATGTTAAGTCGAGTAAGACCGCCGTTCCGAAAATTTCGTTTACATTGGAGGCGCCGGGCATCGATCCCGTTACCTCTCGCATGCTAAGCGAGCGCTCTACCATCTGAGCTACGCCCCCTGTTTACCATAGTAATTAAATGTTTAGTCGAGTAAGACCGCCGTTCCGAAAATTTCGTTTACATTGGAGGCGCCGGGCATCGATCATGTTACCTCTGGCATGCTAAGCGAGCGCTGTACCATCTGAGCTACGCCCCCTGTTTACCATAGTAATTAAATGTTTAGTCGAGTAAGACCGCCGTTCCGAAAATTTCGTTTACATTGGAGGCGCCGGGCATCGATCCCGTTACCTCTCGCATGCTAAGCGAGCGCTGTACCATCTGAGCTACGCCCCCTGTTTACCATAGTAATTAAATGTTTAGTCGAGTAAGACCGCCGTTCCGAAAATTTCGTTTACATTGGAGGCGCCGGGCATCGATCCCGTTACCTCTCGCATGCTAAGCGAGCGCTCTACCATCTGAGCTACGCCCCCTGTTTACCATAGTAATTAAATGTTTAGTCGAGTAAGACCGCCGTTTCGAAAATTTCGTTTACATTGGAGGCGCCGGGCATCGATCCCGTTACCTCTCGCATGCTAAATGAGCGCTCTACCATCTGAGCTACGCCCCCTTTTTACCACATAATTAAATGTTTAGTCGAGTAAGACCGCCGTTTTGAAAATTTCGTATACATTGGAGGCGCCGAGCATCGATCATGTTACCTCTGGCATGCTAAGCGAGCGCTCTACCATCTGAGCTACGCCCCCTGTTTACCAAAGTAATTAAATGTTTAGTCGAGTAAGACCGCCGTTCCGAAAATTTCGTTTATATTGGAGGCGCCGGGCATCGATCCCGGTACCTCTCGCATGCTAAACGAGCGTTCTACCATCTGAGCTACGCCCCCTGTTTACCATAGTAATTAAATGTTTAGTCGAGTAAGACCGCCGTTTCGAAAATTTCGTTTACATTGGAGGCGCCGGGCATCGATCCCGTTACCTCTCGCATGCTAAATGAGCGCTCTACCATCTGAGCTACGCCCCCTGTTTACCACATAATTAAATGTTTAGTCGAGTAAGACCGCCGTTTTGAAAATTTCGTATACATTGGAGGCGCCGAGCATCGATCATGTTACCTCTGGCATTCTAAGCGAGCGCTCTACCATCTGAGCTACGCCCCCTGTTTACCAAAGTAATTAAATGTTTAGTCGAGTAAGACCACCGTTCCGAAAATTTCGTTTACATTGGAGGCGCCGGGCATCGATCCCGGTACCTCTCGCTTGCTTAGCGAACGCTCTACCATCTAAGCTACGCCGCCTGTTTACCATAGTAATTAAATGTTTGGTCGAGTAAGACAGCCGTTCCGAAAATTTCGTTTACATTGGAGGCGCCGGGCATCGATCCCGGTACCTCTCGCTTGCTTAGCGAACGCTCTACCATCTAAGCTACGCCGCCTGTTTACCATAGTAATTAAATGTTTGGTCGAGTAAGACAGCCGTTCCGAAAATTTCGTTTACATTGGCATCGATCCCGGTACCTCTCGCATGCTAAGCGAGCGCTCTACCATCTAAGCTACGCCCCCTGTTTACCACAGTAATTAAATGTTTAGTCGAGTAAGACCGCCGTTCCGAAAATTTCGTTTACATTGGAGGCGCCGGGCATCGATCATGTTACCTCTGGCATGCTAAGCGAGCGCTCTACCATCTGAGCTACGCCCCCTGTTTACCATAGTAATTAAATGTTTAGTCGAGTAAGACCGCCGTTCCGAAAATTTCGTTTACATTGGAGGCGCCGGGCATCAATCCCGGTACCTCTCGCATGCTAAGCGAGCGCTCTACCACCTGAGCTACGCCCCTGTTTACCATAGTAATTAAATGTTTAGTCGAGTAAGACCGCCGTTCCGAAAATTTCGTTTACATTGGAGGCGCCGGGCATCGATCCCGGTACCTCTCGCATGCTAAGCGAGCGCTCTACCATCTGAGCTACGCCCCCTGTTTACCATAGTAATTAAATGTTTAGTCGAGTAAGACCGCCGTTCCGAAAATTTCGTTTACATTGGAGGCGCCGGGCATCAATCCCGGTACCTCTCGCATGCTAAGCGAGCGCACAACCACCTGAGCTACGCCCCTGTTTACCATAGTAATTAAATGTTTAGTCGAGTAAGACCGCCGTTCCGAAAATTTCGTTTACATTGGCATCGATCCCGGTACCTCTCGCATGCTAAGCGAGCGCTCTACCATCTGAGCTACGCCCCCTGTTTACCATAGTAATTAAATGTTTAGTCGAGTAAGACCGCCGTTCCGAAAATTTCGTTTACATTGGAGGCGCCGGGCATCGATCCCGTTACCTCTCGCATGCTAAGCGAGCGCTCTACCATCTGAGCTACGCCCCCTGTTTACCATAGTAATTAAATGTTTAGTCGAGTAAGACCGCCGTTTCGAAAATTTCGTTTACATTGGAGGCGCCGGGCATCGATCCCGTTACCTCTCGCATGCTAAATGAGCGCTCTACCATCTGAGCTACGCCCCCTGTTTACCACATAATTAAATGTTTAGTCGAGTAAGACCGCAGTTTTGAAAATTTCGTATACATTGGAGGCGCCGAGCATCGATCATGTTACCTCTGGCATGCTAAGCGAGCGCTCTACCATCTGAGCTACGCCCCCTGTTTACCATAGTAATTAAATGTTTAGTCGAGTAAGACCGCCGTTCCGAAAATTTCGTTTACATTGGAGGCGCCGGGCATCGATCCCGTTACCTCTCGCATGCTAAATGAGCGCTCTACCATCTGAGCTAAGCCCCCTGTTTACCACATAATTAAATGTTTAGTCGAGTAAGACCGCCGTTTTGAAAATTTCGTATACATTGGAGGCGCCGAGCATCGGTCATGTTACCTCTGGCATGCTAAGCGAGCGCTCTACCATCTGAGCTACGCCCCCTGTTTACCATAGTAATTAAATGTTTAGTCGAGTAAGACCGCCGTTCCGAAAATTTCGTTTACATTGGAGGCGCCGGGCATCGATCCCGGTACCTCTCGCATGCTAAGCGAGCGCTCTACCATCTGAGCTACGCCCCCTGTTTACCATAGTAATTAAATGCTTAGTCGAGTAAGACCGCCGTTCCGAAAATTTCGTTTACATTGGAGGCTCCGGGCATCGATCCCGTTACCTCTCGCATGCTAAGCGAGCGCTCTACCATCTGAGCTACGCCCCTTGTTTACCATAGTAATTAAATGTTTAGTCGAGTAAGACCGCCGTTCCGAAAATTTCGTTTACATTGGAGGCGCCGGGCATCGATCCCGTTACCTCTGGCATGCTAAGCGAGCGCTCTACCATCTGAGCTACGCCCCCTGTTTACCATAGTAATTAAATGTTTAGTCGAGTAAGACCGCCGTTCCGAAAATTTCGTTTACATTGGAGGCGCCGGGCATCGATCCCGTTACCTCTCGCATGCTAAATGAGCGCTCTACCATCTGAGCTACGCCTCCTGTTTACCACATAATTAAATGTTTAGTCGAGTAAGACCGCCGTTTTGAAAATTTCGTATACATTGGAGGCGCCGAGAATCGATCATGTTACCTCTGGCATGCTAAGCGAGCGCTCTACCATCTGAGCTACGCCCCCTGTTTACCAAAGTAATTAAATGTTTAGTCGAGTAAGACCGCCGTTCCGAAAATTTCGTTTATATTAGAGGCGCCGGGCATCGATCCCGGTACCTCTCGCATGCTAAACGAGCGCTCTACCATCTGAGCTACGCCCCCTGTTTACCATAGTAATTAAATGTTTAGTCGAGTAAGACCACCGTTCCGAAAATTTCGTTTACATTGGAGGCGCCGGGCATCGATCCCGGTACCTCTCGCTTGCTTAGCGAACGCTCTACCATCTAAGCTACGCCCCTGTTTACCATAGTAATTAAATGTTTGGTCGAGTAAGACAGCCGTTCCGAAAATTTCGTTTACATTGGCATCGATCCCGGTACCTCTCGCATGCTAAGCGAGCGCTCTACCATCTAAGCTACGCCCCCTGTTTACCACAGTAATTAAATGTTTAGTCGAGTAAGACCGCCGTTCCGAAAATTTCGTTTACATTGGAGGCGCCGGGCATCGATCATGTTACCTCTGGCATGCTAAGCGAGCGCTCTACCATCTGAGCTACGCCCCCTGTTTACCACATAATTAAATGTTTAGTCGAGTAAGACCGCCGTTTTGAAAATTTCGTTTACATTGGAGGCGCCGGGCATCGATCCCGTTACCTCTGGCATGCTAAGCGAGCGCTCTACCATCTGAGCTACGCCCCCTGTTTACCATAGTAATTAAATGTTTAGTCGAGTAAGACCGCCGTTCCGAAAATTTCGTTTACATTGGAGGCGCCGGGCATCGATCCCGTTACCTCTCGCATGCTAAGCGAGCGCTCTACCATCTGAGCTACGCCCCTTGTTTACATAGTAATTAAATGTTTAGTCGAGTAAGACCGCCGTTCCGAAAATTTCGTTTACATTGGAGGCGCCGGGCATCGATCCCGTTACCTCTGGCATGCTTAGCGAACGCTCTACCATCTAAGCTACGCCCCCTGTTTACCATAGTAATTAAATGTTTGGTCGAGTAAGACAGCCGTTCCGAAAATTTCGTTTACATTGGCATCGATCCCGGTACCTCTCGCATGCTAAGCGAGCGCTCTACCATCTAAGCTACGCCCCCTGTTTACCACAGTAATTAAATGTTTAGTCGAGTAAGACCGCCGTTCCGAAAATTTCGTTTACATTGGAGGCGCCGGGCATCGATCATGTTACCTCTGGCATGCTAAGCGAGCGCTCTACCATCTGAGCTATGCCCCCTGTTTACCACATAATTAAATGTTTAGTCGAGTAAGACCGCCGTTTTGAAAATTTCGTATACATTGGAGGCGCCGAGCATCGATCATGTTACCTATGGCATGCTAAGCGAGCGCTCTACCATCTGATCTACGCCCCCTGTTTACCAAAGTAATTAAATGTTTAGTCGAGTAAGACCGCCGTTCCGAAAATTTCGTTTATATTGGAGGCGCCGGGCATCGATCCCGGTACCTCTCGCATGCTAAACGAGCGCTCTACCATCTGAGCTACGCCCCCTGTTTACCATAGTAATTAAATGTTTAGTCGAGTAAGACCACCGTTCCGAAAATTTCGTTTACATTGGAGGCGCCGGGCATCGATCCCGGTACCTCTCGCTTGCTTAGCGAACGCTCTACCATCTAAGCTACGCCCCCTGTTTACCATAGTAATTAAATGTTTGGTCGAGTAAGACAGCCGTTCCGAAAATTTCGTTTACATTGGCATCGATCCCGGTACCTCTCGCATGCTAAGCGAGCGCTCTACCATCTAAGCTACGCCCACTGTTTACCACAGTAATTAAATGTTTAGTCGAGTAAGACCGCCGTTCCGAAAATTTCGTTTACATTGGAGGCGCCGGGCATCGATCATGTTACCTCTGGCATGCTAAGCGAGCGCTCTACCATCTGAGCTACGCCCCCTGTTTACCATAGTAATTAAATGTTTAGTCGAGTAAGACCGCCGTTCCGAAAATTTCGTTTACATTGGAGGCGCCGGGCATCAATCCCGGTACCTCTCGCATGCTAAGCGAGCGCCTTACCACCTGAGCTACGCCCCTGTTTACCATAGTAATTAAATGTTTAGTCGAGTAAGACCGCCGTTCCGAAAATTTCGTTTACATTGGAGGCGCCGGGCATCGATCCCGGTACCTCTCGCATGCTAAGCGAGCGCTCTACCATCTGAGCTACGCCCCCTGTTTACTATAGTAATTAAATGTTTAGTCGAGTAAGACCGCCGTTCCGAAAATTTCGTTTACATTGGAGGCGCCGGGCATCGATCCCGTTACCTCTCGCATGCTAAGCGAGCGCTCTACCATCTGAGCTACGCCCCCAGTTTACTATAGTAATTAAATGTTTAGTCGAGTAAGACCGCCGTTTCGAAAATTTTGTTTACATTGGAGGCGCCGGGCATCGATCCCGGTACCTCTCGCATGCTAAGCGGGCGCTCTACCATCTGAGCTACGCCCCGTCTTTACCATAGTAATTAAATGTTTAGACGAGTAAGACCGCCGTTCCGAAAATTTAGTTTACATTGGCATCGATCCCGGTACCTCTCGCATGCTAAGCGAGCGCTCTACCATCTGAGCTACGCCCCCGGTTTACCATAGTAATTAAATGTTAAGTCGAGTAAGACCGCCGTTTCGAAAATTTCGTTTACATTGGAGGCGCCGGGCATCGATCCCGGTACCTCTCGCATGTTAAGCGAGCGCTCTACCATCTGAGCTACGCCCCCTATTTACCATATTAATTTAATGTTTAGTCGAGTAAGACCGCCGTTCCGAAAATTTCGTTTACATTGGAGGCGCCGGGCATCGATCCCGGTACCTCTCGCATGCTAAGCGAGCGCTCTACCATCTGAGCTACGCCCCCTGTTTAACGTAGTAATTAAATGTTTAGTCGAGTAAGACTGCCGTTTCGAAATTTCGTTTACATTGGAGGCGCCGGGCATCGATCCCGGTACCTCTCACATGCTAAGCGAGCGCTCTACCATATGAGCTACTCCCCCTGTTTACCATAGTAATTAAATGTTTAGTCGAGTAAGACCGCCGTTCCGAAAATTTCGTTTACATTGGAGGCGCCGGGCATCGATCCCGTTACCTCTCGCATGCTAAGCGAGCGCTCTACCATCTGAGCTACGCCCCTTGTTTACCATAGTAATTAAATGTTTAGTCGAGTAAGACCGCCGTTCCGAAAATTTCGTTTACATTGGAGGTGCCGGGCATCGATCCCGTTACCTCTGGCATGCTAAGCGAGCGCTCTACCATCTGAGCTACGCCCCCTGTTTACCATAGTAATTAAATGTTTAGTCGAGTAAGATCGCCGTTCCGAAAATTTCGTTTACATTGGAGGCGCCGGGCATCGATCCCGTTTCCTCTCGCATGCTAAATGAGCGCTCTACCATCTGAGCTACGCCCCTGTTTACCACATAATTAAATGTTTAGTCGAGAAAGACCGCCGTTTTGAAAATTTCGTATACATTGGAGGCGCCGAGCATCGATCATGTTACCTCTGGCATGCTAAGCGAGCGCTCTACCATCTGAGCTACGCCCCCTGTTTACCAAAGTAATTAAATGTTTAGTCGAGTAAGACCGCCGTTCCGAAAATTTCGTTTATATTGGAGGCGCCGGGCATCGATCCCGGTACCTCTCGCTTGCTTAGCGAACGCTCTACCATCTAAGCTACGCCCTATGTTTACCATAGTAATTAAATGTTTGGTCGAGTAAGACAGCCGTTCCGAAAATTTCGTTTACATTGGCATCGATCCCGGTACCTCTCGCATGCTAAGCGAGCGCTCTACCATCTAAGCTACGCCCCCTGTTTACCACAGTAATTAAATGTTTAGTCGAGTAAGACCGCCGTTCCGAAAATTTCGTTTACATTGGAGGCGCCGGGCATCGATCATGTTACCTCTGGCATTCTAAGCGAGCGCTCTACCATCTGAGCTACGCCCCCTGTTTACCATAGTAATTAAATGTTTAGTCGAGTAAGACCGCCGTTCCGAAAATTTCGTTTACATTGGAGGCGCCGGGCATCAATCCCGGTACCTCTCGCATGCTAAGCGAGCGCTCTACCACCTGAGCTACGCCCCTGTTTACCATAGTAATTAAATGTTTAGTCGAGTAAGACCGCCGTTCCTTAAATTTCTTTTACATTGGAGGCGCCGGGCCTCGATCCCGTTACCTCTCGCATGCTAAGCGAGCGCTCTACCATCTGAGCTACGCCCCCTGTTTACCATAGTAATTAAATGTTTAGTCGAGTAAGACCGCCGTTTCGAAAATTTCGTTTACATTGGAGGCGCCGGGCATCGATCCCGGTACCTCTCGCATGCTAAGCGAGCGCTCTACCATATGAGCTACGCCCCCTGTTTACCATAGTAATTAAATGTTTAGTCGAGTAAGACCGCCGTTCCGAAAATTTCGTTTACATTGGAGGCGCCGGGCATCGATCCCGGTACCTCTCGCATGCTAAGCGAGCGCTCTACCATCTGAGCTACGCCCCCTGTTTAACGTAGTAATTAAATGTTTAGTCGAGTAAGACTGCCGTTTCGAAATTTCGTTTACATTGGAGGCGCCGGGCATCGATCCCGGTACCTCTCACATGCTAAGCGAGCGCTCTACCATATGAGCTACTCCCCCTGTTTACCATAGTAATTAAATGTTTAGTCGAGTAAGACCGCCGTTCCGAAAATTTCGTTTACATTGGAGGCGCCGGGCATCGATCCCGTTACCTCTCGCATGCTAAGCGAGCGCTCTACCATCTGAGCTACGCCCCCTGTTTACCATAGTAATTAAATGTTTAGTCGAGTAAGACCGCCGTTCCGAAAATTTCGTTTACATTGGAGGCGCCGGGCATCGATCCCGTTTCCTCTCGCATGCTAAATGAGCGCTCTACCATCTGAGCTACGCCCCTGTTTACCACATAATTAAATGTTTAGTCGAGAAAGACCGCCGTTTTGAAAATTTCGTATACATTGGAGGCGCCGAGCATCGATCATGTTACCTCTGGCATGCTAAGCGAGCGCTCTACCATCTGAGCTACGCCCCCTGTTTACCAAAGTAATTAAATGTTTAGTCGAGTAAGACCGCCGTTCCGAAAATTTCGTTTATATTGGAGGCGCCGGGCATCGATCCCGGTACCTCTCGCTTGCTTAGCGAACGCTCTA
Source organism: Leiobunum rupestre (assembly GCF_980474605.1). Classification (NCBI taxonomy): domain Eukaryota; kingdom Metazoa; phylum Arthropoda; class Arachnida; order Opiliones; family Sclerosomatidae; genus Leiobunum; species Leiobunum rupestre. The sequence goes on from NC_143389.1 coordinate 2,079,695, forward strand.
CCATCTAAGCTACGCCCTATGTTTACCATAGTAATTAAATGTTTGGTCGAGTAAGACAGCCGTTCCGAAAATTTCGTTTACATTGGCATCGATCCCGGTACCTCTCGCATGCTAAGCGAGCGCTCTACCATCTAAGCTACGCCCCCTGTTTACCACAGTAATTAAATGTTTAGTCGAGTAAGACCGCCGTTCCGAAAATTTCGTTTACATTGGAGGCGCCGGGCATCGATCATGTTACCTCTGGCATTCTAAGCGAGCGCTCTACCATCTGAGCTACGCCCCCTGTTTACCATAGTAATTAAATGTTTAGTCGAGTAAGACCGCCGTTCCGAAAATTTCGTTTACATTGGAGGCGCCGGGCATCAATCCCGGTACCTCTCGCATGCTAAGCGAGCGCTCTACCACCTGAGCTACGCCCCTGTTTACCATAGTAATTAAATGTTTAGTCGAGTAAGACCGCCGTTCCGAAAATTTCGTTTACATTGGAGGCGCCGGGCATCGATACCGGTACCTCTCGCATGCTAAGCGAGCGCTCTACCATCTGAGCTACGCCCCCTGTTTACCATAGTAATTAAATGTTTAGTCGAGTAAGACCGCCGTTCCGAAAATTTCGTTTACATTGGAGGCGCCGGGCATCGATCCCGTTACCTCTCGCATGCTAAGCGAGCGCTCTACCATCTGAGCTACGCCCCCTGTTTACCATAGTAATTAAATGTTTAGTCGAGTAAGACCGCCGTTTCGAAAATTTCGTTTACATTGGAGGCGCCGGGCATCGATCCCGTTACCTCTCGCATGCTAAATGAGCGCTCTACCATCTGAGCTACGCCCCCTGTTTACCACATAATTAAATGTTTAGTCGAGTAAGACCGCCGTTTTGAAAATTTCGTATACATTGGAGGCGCCGAGCATCGATCATGTTACCTCTGGCATGCTAAGCGAGCGCTCTACCATCTGAGCTACGCCCCCTGTTTACCATAGTAATTAAATGTTTAGTCGAGTAAGACCGCCGTTCCGAAAATTTCGTTTACATTGGAGGCGCCGGGCATCGATCCCGTTACCTCTCGCATGCTAAATGAGCGCTCTACCATCTGAGCTACGCCCCCTGTTTACCACATAATTAAATGTTTAGTCGAGTAAGACCGCCGTTTTGAAAATTTCGTATACATTGGAGGCGCTGAGCATCGATCATGTTACCTCTGGCATGCTAAGCGAGCGCTCTACCATCTGAGCTACGCCCCCTGTTTACCATAGTAATTAAATGTTTAGTCGAGTAAGACCGCCGTTCCGAAAATTTCGTTTACATTGGAGGCGCCGGGCATCGATCCCGGTACCTCTCGCATGCTAAGCGAGCGCTCTACCATCTGAGCTACGCCCCCTGTTTACCATAGTAATTAAATGTTTTGTCGAGTAAGACCGCCGTTCCGAAAATTTCGTTTACATTGGAGGCGCCGGGCATCGATCCCGTTACCTCTCGCATGCTAAGCGAGCGCTCTACCATCTGAGCTACGCCCCTTGTTTACCATAGTAATTAAATGTTTAGTCGAGTAAGACCGCCGTTCTGAAAATTTCGTTTACATTGGAGGCGCCGGGCATCGATCCCGTTACCTCTGGCATGCTAAGCGAGCGTTCTACCATCTGAGCTACGCCCCCTGTTTACCATAGTAATTAAATGTTTAGTCGAGTAAGACCGCCGTTCCGAAAATTTCGTTTACATTGGAGGCGCCGGGCATCGATCCCGTTACCTCTCGCATGCTAAATGAGCGCTCTACCATCTGAGCTACGCCCCCTGTTTACCACATAATTAAATGTTTAGTCGAGTAAGACCGCCGTTTTGAAAATTTCGTATACATTGGAGGCGTCGGGCATCGATCCCGGTACCTCTCGCATGCTAAGCGAGCGCTCTACCATCTGAGCTACGCCCCCTGTTTACCATAGTAATTAAATATTTAGTCGAGTAAGACCGCCGTTCCGAAAATTTCGTTTACATTGGAGGCGCTGGGCATCGATCCCGTTACCTCTTGCATGCTAAGCGAGCGCTCTACCATCTGAGCTACGCCCCCTGTTTACCATAGTAATTAAATGTTTAGTCGAGTAAGACCGCCGTTTCGAAAATTTGGTATACATTGGAGGCGCCGGGCATCGATCATGTTACCTCTGGCATGCTTAGCGAGCGCTCTACCATCTGAGCTACGCCCCCTGTATACCATAGTAATTAAATGTTTAGTCGAGTAAGACCGCCGTTCCGAAAATTTCGTTTACATTGGAGGCGCCGGGCATCGATCCCGGTACCTCACGCATGCTAAACGAGCGCTCTACCATCTGAGCTACGCCCCCTGTTTACCATAGTAATTAAATGTTTAGTCGAGTAAGACCGCCGTTCCGAAAATTTCGTTTACATTGGAGGCGCCGGGCATCGATCCCGGTACCTCTCGCATGCTAAGCGAGCGCTCTACCATCTGAGCTACGCCCCCTGTTTACCATAGTAATTAAATGTTTTGTCGAGTAAGACCGCCGTTCCGAAAATTTCGTTTACATTGGAGGCGCCGGGCATCGATCCCGGTACCTCACGCATGCTAAACGAGCGCTCTACCATCTGAGCTACGCCCCCTGTTTACCATAGTAATTAAATGTTTAGTCGAGTAAGACCGCCGTTCCGAAAATTTCGTTTACATTGGAGGCGCCGGGCATCGATCCCGGTACCTCTCGCATGCGAAGCGAGCGCTCTTCCATCTGAGCTACGCCCCATGTTTGCCATAGTAATTAAATGTTTTGTCGAGTAAGACCGCCGTTCCGAAAATTTCGTTTACATTGGAGGCGCCGGGCATCGATCCCGTTACCTCTCGCATGCTAAGCGAGCGCTCTACCATCTGAGCTACGCCCCTTGTTTACCATAGTAATTAAATGTTTAGTCGAGTAAGACCACCGTTCCGAAAATTTCGATTACATTGGAGGCGCCGGGTATCGATCCCGTTACCTCTCGCATGCTAAGCGAGCGCTCTACCATCTGAGCTACGCCCCATGTTTACCATAGTAATTAAATGTTTTGTCGAGTAAGACCGCCGTTCCGAAAATTTCGTTTACATTGGAGGCGCCGGGCATCGATCCCGTTACCTCTCGCATGCTAAGCGAGCGCTCTACCATCTGAGCTACGCCCCTTGTTTACCATAGTAATTAAATGTTTAGTCGAGTAAGACCGCCGTTCCGAAAATTTCGTTTACATTGGAGGCGCCGGGCATCGATCCCGGTACCTCACGCATGCTAAACGAGCGCTCTACCATCTGAGCTACGCCCCTGTTTACCATAGTAATTAAATGTTTAGTCGAGTAAGACCGCCGTTCCGAAAATTTCGTTTACATTGGAGGCGCCGGGCATCGATCCCGTTACCTCTCGCATGCTAAGCGAGCGCTCTACCATCTGAGCTACGCCCCCTGTTTACCATAGTAATTAAATGTTTAGTCGAGTAAGACCGCCGTTCCGAAAATTTCGTTTACATTGGAGGCGCCGGGCATCGATCCCGTTACCTCTCGCATGCTAAGCGAGCGCTCTACCATCTGAGCTACGCCCCTTGTTTACCATAGTAATTAAATGTTTAGTCGTGTAAGACCGCCGTTCCGAAAATTTCGTTTACATTGGAGGCGCCGGGCATCGATCCCGGTACCTCTCGCATGCTAAGCGAGCGCTCTACCATCTGAGCTACGCCCCCTGTTTACCATAGTAATTAAATGTTTAGTCGAGTAAGACCGCCGTTCCGAAAATTTCGTTTACATTGGAGGCGCCGGGCATCGATACCGTTACCTCTCGCATGCTAAGCGAGCGCTCTACCATCTGAGCTACGCCCCCTGTTTACCATAGTAAGTAAATGTTTAGTCGAGTAAGACCGCCGTTTCGAAAATTTCGTTTACATTGGAGGCGCCGGGCATCGATCCCGTTACCTCTCGCATGCTAAATGAGCGCTCTACCATCTGAGCTACGCCCCCTGTTTACCACATAATTAAATGTTTAGTCGAGTAAGACCGCCGTTTTGAAAATTTCGTATACATTGGAGGCGCCGAGCATCGATCATGTTACCTCTGGCATGCTAAGCGAGCGCTCTACCATCTGAGCTACGCCCCCTGTTTACCATAGTAATTAAATGTTTAGTTGAGTAAGACCGCCGTTCCGAAAATTTCGTTTACATTGGAGGCGCCGGGCATCGATCCCGGTACCTCTCGCATGCTAAATGAGCGCTCTACCATCTGAGCTACGCCCCCTGTTTACCACATAATTAAATGTTTAGTCGAGTAAGACCGCCGTTTTGACAATTTCGTATACATTGGAGGCGCCGAGCATCGATCATGTTACCTCTGGCATGCTAAGCGAGCGCTCTACCATCTGAGCTACGCCCCCTGTTTACCATAGTAATTAAATGTTTAGTCGAGTAAGACCGCCGTTCCGAAAATTTCGTTTACATTGGAGGCGCCGGGGATCGATCCCGGTACCTCTCGCATGCTAAGCGAGCGCTCTACCATCTGAGCTACGCCCCCTGTTTACCATAGTAATTAAATGTTTTGTCGAGTAAGACCGCCGTTCCGAAAATTTCGTTTACATTGGAGGCGCCGGGCATCGATCCCGTTACCTCTCGCATGCTAAGCGAGCGCTCTACCATCTGAGCTACGCCCCTTGTTTACCATAGTAATTAAATGTTTAGTCGAGTAAGACCGCCGTTCCGAAAATTTCGTTTTCATCGGAGGCGCCGGGCATCGATCCCGTTACGTCTGGCATGCTAAGCGAGCGCTCTACCATCTGAGCTACGCCCCCTGTTTACCATAGTAATTAAATGTTTAGTCGAGTAAGACCGCCGTTCCGAAAATTTCGTTTACATTGGAGGCGCCGGGCATCGATCCCGTTACCTCTCGCATGCTAAATGAGCGCTCTACCATCTGAGCTACGCCCCCTGTTTACCACATAATTAAATGTTTAGTCGAGTAAGACCGCCGTTCCGAAAATTTCGTTTACATTGGAGGCGCCGGGCATCGATCCCGGTACCTCTCGCATGCTAAGCGAGCGCTCTACCATCTGAGCTACGCCCCCTGTTTACCATAGTAATTAAATGTTTAGTCGAGTAAGACCGCCGTTCCGAAAATTTCGTTTACATTGGAGGCGCCGGACATCGATCCCGTTACCTCTCGCATGCTAAGCGAGCGCTCTACCATCTGAGCTACGCCCCCTGTTTACCATAGTAATTAAATGTTTAGTCGAGTAAGACCGCCGTTTCGAAAATTTCGTTTACATTGGAGGCGCCGGGCATCGATCCCGTTACCTCTCGCATGCTAAATGAGCGCTCTACCATCTGAGCTACGCCCCCTGTTTACCACATAATTAAATGTTTAGTCGAGTAAGACCGCCGTTTTGAAAATTTCGTATACATTGGAGGCGCCGAGCATCGATCATGTTACCTCTGGCATGCTAAGCGAGCGCTCTACCATCTGAGCTACGCCCCCTGTTTACCATAGTAATTAAATGTTTAGTCGAGTAAGACCGCCGTTCCGAAAATTTCGTTTACATTGGAGGCGCCGGGCATCGATCCCGTTACCTCTCGCATGCTAAATGAGCGCTCTACCATCTGAGCTACGCCCCCTGTTTACCACATAATTAAATGTTTAGTCGAGTAAGACCGCCGTTTTGACAATTTCGTATACATTGGAGGCGCCGAGCATCGATCATGTTACCTCTGGCATGCTAAGCGAGCGCTCTACCATCTGAGCTACGCCCCCTGTTTACCATAGTAATTAAATGTTTAGTCGAGTAAGACCGCCGTTCCGAAAATTTCGTTTACATTGGAGGCGCCGGGCATCGATCCCGGTACCTCTCGCATGCTAAGCGAGCGCTCTACCATCTGAGCTACGCCCCCTGTTTACCATAGTAATTAAATGTTTTGTCGAGTAAGACCGCCGTTCCGAAAATTTCGTTTACATTGGAGGCGCCGGGCATCGATCCCGTTACCTCTCGCATGCTAAGCGAGCGCTCTACCATCTGAGCTACGCCCCTTGTTTACCATAGTAATTAAATGTTTAGTCGAGTAAGACCGCCGTTCCGAAAATTTCGTTTACATCGGAGGCGCCGGGCATCGATCCCGTTACCTCTGGCATGCTAAGCGAGCGCTCTACCATCTGAGCTAAGCCCCCTGTTTACCATAGTAATTAAATGTTTAGTCGAGTAAGACCGCCGTTCCGAAAATTTCGTTTACATTGGAGGCGCCGGGCATCGATCCCGTTACCTCTCGCATGCTAAATGAGCGCTCTACCATCTGAGCTACGCCCCCTGTTTACCACATAATTAAATGTTTAGTCGAGTAAGACCGCCGTTTTGAAAATTTCGTATACATTGGAGGCGTCGGGCATCGATCCCGGTACCTCTCGCATGCTAAGCGAGCGCTCTACCATCTGAGCTACGCCCCCTGTTTACCATAGTAATTAAATGTTTAGTCGAGTAAGACCGCCGTTCCGAAAATTTCGTTTACATTGGAGGCGCCGGGCATCGATCCCGTTACCTCTTGCATGCTAAGCGAGCGCTCTACCATCTGAGCTACGCCCCCTGTTTACCATAGTAATTAAATGTTTAGTCGAGTAAGACCGCCGTTTCGAAAATTTGGTATACATTGGAGGCGCCGGGCATCGATCATGTTACCTCTGGCATGCTTAGCGAGCGCTCTACCATCTGAGCTACGCCCCCTGTATACCATAGTAATTAAATGTTTAGTCGAGTAAGACCGCCGTTCCGAAAATTTCGTTTACATTGGAGGCGCCGGGCATCGATCCCGGTACCTCACGCATGCTAAACGAGCGCTCTACCATCTGAGCTACGCCCCCTGTTTACCATAGTAATTAAATGTTTAGTCGAGTAAGACCGCCGTTCCGAAAATTTCGTTTACATTGGAGGCGCCGGGCATCGATCCCGGTACCTCTCGCATGCTAAGCGAGCGCTCTACCATCTGAGCTACGCCCCCTGTTTACCATAGTAATTAAATGTTTTGTCGAGTAAGACCGCCGTTCCGAAAATTTCGTTTACATTGGAGGCGCCGGGCATCGATCCCGGTACCTCTCGCATGCTAAGCGAGCGCTCTACCATCTGAGCTACGCCCCCTGTTTACCATAGTAATTAAATGTTTAGTCGAGTAAGACCGCCGTTCCGAAAATTTCGTTTACATTGGAGGCGCCGGGCATCGATCCCGGTACCTCTCGCATGCTAAGCGAGCGCTCTACCATCTGAGCTACGCCCCATGTTTACCATAGTAATTAAATGTTTTGTCGAGTAAGACCGCCGTTCCGAAAATTTCGTTTACATTGGAGGCGCCGGGCATCGATCCCGTTACCTCTCGCATGCTAAGCGAGCGCTCTACCATCTGAGCTACGCCCCTTGTTTACCATAGTAATTAAATGTTTAGTCGAGTAAGACCGCCGTTCCGAAAATTTCGTTTACATTGGAGGCGCCGGGCATCGATCCCGGTACCTCACGCATGCTAAACGAGCGCTCTACCATCTGAGCTACGCCCCCTGTTTACCATAGTAATTAAATGTTTAGTCGAGTAAGACCGCCGTTCCGAAAATTTCGTTTACATTGGAGGCGCCGGGCATCGATCCCGGTACCTCTCGCATGCTAAGCGAGCGCTCTACCATCTGAGCTACGCCCCCTGTTTACCATAGTAATTAAATGTTTTGTCGAGTAAGACCGCCGTTCCGAAAATTTCGTTTACATTGGAGGCGCCGGGCATCGATCCCGGTACCTCACGCATGCTAAACGAGCGCTCTACCATCTGAGCTACGCCCCCTGTTTACCATAGTAATTAAATGTTTAGTCGAGTAAGACCGCCGTTCCGAAAATTTCGTTTACATTGGAGGCGCCGGGCATCGATCCCGGTACCTCTCGCATGCTAAGCGAGCGCTCTACCATCTGAGCTACGCCCCATGTTTACCATAGTAATTAAATGTTTTGTCGAGTAAGACCGCCGTTCCGAAAATTTCGTTTACATTGGAGGCGCCGGGCATCGATCCCGTTACCTCTCGCATGCTAAGCGAGCGCTCTACCATCTGAGCTACGCCCCTTGTTTACCATAGTAATTAAATGTTTAGTCGAGTAAGACCGCCGTTCCGAAAATTTCGTTTACATTGGAGGCGCCGGGCATCGATCCCGGTACCTCACGCATGCTAAACGAGCGCTCTACCATCTGAGCTACGCCCCCTGTTTACCATAGTAATTAAATGTTTAGTCGAGTAAGACCGCCGTTCCGAAAATTTCGTTTACATTGGAGGCGCCGGGCATCGATCCCGTTACCTCTCGCATGCTAAGCGAGCGCTCTACCATCTGAGCTACGCCCCATGTTTACCATAGTAATTAAATGTTTTGTCGAGTAAGACCGCCGTTCCGAAAATTTCGTTTACATTGGAGGCGCCGGGCATCGATCCCGTTACCTCTCGCATGCTAAGCGAGCGCTCTACCATCTGAGCTACGCCCCTTATTTACCATAGTAATTAAATGTTTAGTCGAGTAAGACCGCCGTTCCGAAAATTTCGTTTACATTGGAGGCGCTGGGCATCGATCCCGGTACCTCACGCATGCTAAACGAGCGCTCTACCATCTGAGCTACGCCCCCTGTTTACCATAGTAATTAAATGTTTAGTCGAGTAAGACCGCCGTTCCGAAAATTTCGTTTACATTGGAGGCGCCGGGCATCGATCCCGGTACCTCTCGCATGCTAAGCGAGCGCTCTACCATCTGAGCTACGCCCCATGTTTACCATAGTAATTAAATGTTTTGTCGAGTAAGACCGCCGTTCCGAAAATTTCGTTTACATTGGAGGCGCCGGGCATCGATCCCGGTACCTCTCGCATGCTAAGCGAGCGCTCTACCATCTGAGCTACGCCCCCTGTTTACCATAGTAATTAAATGTTTTGTCGAGTAAGACCGCCGTTCCGAAAATTTCGTTTACATTGGAGGCGCCGGGCATCGATCCCGTTACCTCTCGCATGCTAAGCGAGCGCTCTACCATCTGAGCTACGCCCCTTGTTTACCATAGTAATTAAATGTTTAGTCGAGTAAGACCGCCGTTTCGAAAATTTGGTATACATTGGAGGCACCGGGCATCGATCCCGTTACCTCTCGCATGCTAAATGAGCGCTCTACCATCTGAGCTACGCCCCCTGTTTACCACATAATTAAATGTTTAGTCGAGTAAGACCGCCGTTTTGACAATTTCGTATACATTGGAGGCGCCGAGCATCGATCATGTTACCTCTGGCATGCTAAGCGAGCGCTCTACCATCTGAGCTACGCCCCCTGTTTACCATAGTAATTAAATGTTTAGTCGAGTAAGACCGCCGTTCCGAAAATTTCGTTTACATTGGAGGCGCCGGGCATCGATCCCGTTACCTCTTGCATGCTAAGCGAGCGCTCTACCATCTGAGCTACGCCCCCTGTTTACCATAGTAATTAAATGTTTAGTCGAGTAAGACCGCCGTTTCGAAAATTTGGTATACATTGGAGGCGCCGGGCATCGATCATGTTACCTCTGGCATGCTTAGCGAGCGCTCTACCATCTGAGCTACGCCCCCTGTATACCATAGTAATTAAATGTTTAGTCGAGTAAGACCGCCGTTCCGAAAATTTCGTTTACATTGGAGGCGCCGGGCATTGATCCCGGTACCTCACGCATGCTAAACGAGCGCTCTACCATCTGAGCTACGCCCCCTGTTTACCATAGTAATTAAATGTTTAGTCGAGTAAGACCACCGTTCCGAAAATTTCGTTTACATTGGAGGCGCCGGGCATGGATCCCGGTACCTCTCGCATGCTTAGCGAACGCTCTACCATCTTAGCTACGCCCCCTGTTTACCATAGTAATTAAATGTTTGGTCGAGTAAGACAGCCGTTCCGAAAATTTCGTTTACATTGGCATCGATCCCGGTACCTCTCGCATGCTAAGCGAGCGCTCTACCATCTAAGCTACGCCCCCTGTTTACCATAGTAATTAAATGTTTAGTCGAGTAAGACCGCCGTTCCGAAAATTTCGTTTACGTTGGAGGCGCCGTGCATCGATCCCGTTACCTCTCGCATGCTAAATGAGCGCTCTACCATCTGAGCTACGCCCCCTGTTTACCACATAATTAAATGTTTAGTCGAGTAAGACCGCCATTTTGAAAATTTCGTATACATTGGAGGCGCCGAGCATCGATCATGTTACCTCTGGCATGCTAAGCGAGCGCTCTACCATCTGAGCTAGGCCCCCTGTTTACCAAAGTAATAAAATGTTTAGTCGAGTAAGACCGCCGTTCCGAAAATTTCGTTTATATTGGAGACGCCGGGCATCGATCCCGGTACCTCTCGCATGCTAAACGAGCGCTCTACCATCTGAGCTACGCCCCTTGTTTACCATAGTAATTAAATGTTTTGTCGAGTAAGAGCGCCGTTCCGAAAATTTCGTATACATTGGAGGCGCCGGGCATCGATCCCGTTACCTCTCGCATGCTAAGCGAGCGCTCTACCATCTGAGCTACGCCCCTTGTTTACCATAGTAATTAAATGTTTAGTCGAGTAAGACCGCCGTTCCGAAAATTTCGTTTACATTGGAGGCGCCGGGCATCGATCCCGGTACCTCACGCATGCTAAACGAGCGCTCTACCATCTGAGCTACGCCCCCTGTTTACCATAGTAATTAAATGTTTAGTCGAGTAAGACCGCCGTTCCGAAAATTTCGTTTACATTGGAGGCGCCGGGCATCGATCCCGTTACCTCTCGCATGCTAAGCGAGCGCTCTACCATCTGAGCTACGCCCCATGTTTACCATAGTAATTAAATGTTTTGTCGAGTAAGACCGCCGTTCCGAAAATTTCGTTTACATTGGAGGCGCCGGGCATCGATCCCGTTACCTCTCGCATGCTAAGCGAGCGCTCTACCATCTGAGCTACGCCCCTTGTTTACCATAGTAATTAAATGTTTTGTCGAGTAAGACCGCCGTTCCGAAAATTTCGTTTACATTGGAGGCGCCGGGCATCGATCCCGTTACCTCTCGCATGCTAAGCGAGCGCTCTACCATCTGAGCTACGCCCCTTGTTTACCATAGTAATTAAATGTTTAGTCGAGTAAGACCGCCGTTCCGAAAATTTCGTTTACATTGGAGGCGCCGGGCATCGATCCCGTTACCTCTGGCATGCTAAGCGAGCGCTCTACCATCTGAGCTACGCCCCCTGTTTACCATAGTAATTAAATGTTTAGTCGAGTAAGACCGCCGTTCCGAAAATTTCGTTTACATTGGAGGCGCTGGGCATCGATCCCGGTACCTCACGCATGCTAAACGAGCGCTCTACCATCTGAGCTACGCCCCCTGTTTACCATAGTAATTAAATGTTTAGTCGAGTAAGACCGCCGTTCCGAAAATTTCGTTTACATTGGAGGCGCCGGGCATCGATCCCGGTACCTCTCGCATGCTAAGCGAGCGCTCTACCATCTGAGCTACGCCCCATGTTTACCATAGTAATTAAATGTTTTGTCGAGTAAGACCGCCGTTCCGAAAATTTCGTTTACATTGGAGGCGCCGGGCATCGATCCCGGTACCTCTCGCATGCTAAGCGAGCGCTCCACCATCTGAGCTACGCCCCCTGTTTACCATAGTAATTAAATGTTTTGTCGAGTAAGACCGCCGTTCCGAAAATTTCGTTTACATTGGAGGCGCCTGGCATCGATCCCGTTACCTCTCGCATGCTAAGCGAGCGCTCTACCATCTGAGCTACGCCCCTTGTTTACCATAGTAATTAAATGTTTAGTCGAGTAAGACCGCCGTTCCGAAAATTTCGTTTACATTGGAGGCGCCGGGCATCGATCCCGTTACCTCTGGCATGCTAAGCGAGCGCTCTACCATCTGAGCTACGCCCCCTGTTTACCATAGTAATTAAATGTTTAGTCGAGTAAGACCGCCGTTCCGAAAATTTCGTTTACATTGGAGGCGCCGGGCATCGATCCCGTTACCTCTCGCATGCTAAATGAGCGCTCTACCATCTGAGCTACGCCCCCTGTTTACCACATAATTAAATGTTTAGTCGAGTAAGACCTCCGTTTTGAAAATTTCGTATACATTGGAGGCGTCGGGCATCGATCCCGGTACCTCTCGCATGCTAAGCGAGCGCTCTACCATCTGAGCTACGCCCCCTGTTTACCATAGTAATTAAATGTTTAGTCGAGTAAGACCGCCGTTCCGAAAATTTCGTTTACATTGGAGGCGCCGGGCATCGATCCCGTTACCTCTTGCATGCTAAGCGAGCGCTCTACCATCTGAGCTACGCCCCCTGTTTACCATAGTAATTAAATGTTTAGTCGAGTAAGACCGCCGTTTCGAAAATTTGGTATACATTGGAGGCACCGGGCATCGATCATGTTACCTCTGGCATGCTTAGCGAGCGCTCTACCATCTGAGCTACGCCCCCTGTTTACCACATAATTAAATGTTTAGTCGAGTAAGACCGCCGTTTTGAAAATTTCGTATACATTGGAGGCGTCGGGCATCGATCCCGGTACCTCTCGCATGCTAAGCGAGCGCTCTACCATCTGAGCTACGCCCCCTGTTTACCATAGTAATTAAATGTTTAGTCGAGTAAGACCGCCGTTCCGAAAATTTCGTTTACATTGGAGGCGCCGGGCATCGATCCCGTTACCTCTTGCATGCTAAGCGAGCGCTCTACCATCTGAGCTACGCCCCCTGTTTACCATAGTAATTAAATGTTTAGTCGAGTAAGACCGCCGTTTCGAAAATTTGGTATACATTGGAGGCGCCGGGCATCGATCATGTTACCTCTGGCATGCTTAGCGAGCGCTCTACCATCTGAGCTACGCCCCCTGTATACCATAGTAATTAAATGTTTAGTCGAGTAAGACCGCCGTTCCGAAAATTTCGTTTACATTGGAGGCGCCGGGCATTGATCCCGGTACCTCACGCATGCTAAACGAGCGCTCTACCATCTGAGCTACGCCCCTTGTTTACCATAGTAATTAAATGTTTTGTCGAGTAAGACCGCCGTTCCGAAAATTTCGTTTACATTGGAGGCGCCGGGCATCGATCCCGTTACCTCTCGCATGCTAAGCGAGCGCTCTACCATCTGAGCTACGCCCCTTGTTTACCATAGTAATTAAATGTTTAGTCGAGTAAGACCGCCGTTCCGAAAATTTCGTTTACATTGGAGGCGCCGGGCATCGATCCCGTTACCTCTGGAATGCTAAGCGAGCGCTCTACCATCTGAGCTACGCCCCCTGTTTACCATAGTAATTAAATGTTTAGTCGAGTAAGACCGCCGTTCCGAAAATTTCGTTTACATTGGAGGCGCTGGGCATCGATCCCGGTACCTCACGCATGCTAAACGAGCGCTCTACCATCTGAGCTACGCCCCCTGTTTACCATAGTAATTAAATGTTTAGTCGAGTAAGACCGCCGTTCCGAAAATTTCGTTTACATTGGAGGCGCCGGGCATCGATCCCGGTACCTCTCGCATGCTAAGCGAGCGCTCTACCATCTGAGCTACGCCCCATGTTTACCATAGTAATTAAATGTTTTGTCGAGTAAGACCGCCGTTCCGAAAATTTCGTTTACATTGGAGGCGCCGGGCATCGATCCCGGTACCTCTCGCATGCTAAGCGAGCGCTCTACCATCTGAGCTACGCCCCCTGTTTACCATAGTAATTAAATGTTTTGTCGAGTAAGACCGCCGTTCCGAAAATTTCGTTTACATTGGAGGCGCCTGGCATCGATCCCGTTACCTCTCGCATGCTAAGCGAGCGCTCTACCATCTGAGCTACGCCCCTTGTTTACCATAGTAATTAAATGTTTAGTCGAGTAAGACCGCCGTTCCGAAAATTTCGTTTACATTGGAGGCGCCGGGCATCGATCCCGTTACCTCTGGCATGCTAAGCGAGCGCTCTACCATCTGAGCTACGCCCCCTGTTTACCATAGTAATTAAATGTTTAGTCGAGTAAGACCGCCGTTCCGAAAATTTCGTTTACATTGGAGGCGCCGGGCATCGATCCCGTTACCTCTCGCATGCTAAATGAGCGCTCTACCATCTGAGCTACGCCCCCTGTTTACCACATAATTAAATGTTTAGTCGAGTAAGACCTCCGTTTTGAAAATTTCGTATACATTGGAGGCGTCGGGCATCGATCCCGGTACCTCTCGCATGCTAAGCGAGCGCTCTACCATCTGAGCTACGCCCCCTGTTTACCATAGTAATTAAATGTTTAGTCGAGTAAGACCGCCGTTCCGAAAATTTCGTTTACATTGGAGGCGCCGGGCATCGATCCCGTTACCTCTTGCATGCTAAGCGAGCGCTCTACCATCTGAGCTACGCCCCCTGTTTACCATAGTAATTAAATGTTTAGTCGAGTAAGACCGCCGTTTCGAAAATTTGGTATACATTGGAGGCGCCGGGCATCGATCATGTTACCTCTGGCATGCTTAGCGAGCGCTCTACCATCTGAGCTACGCCCCCTGTTTACCACATAATTAAATGTTTAGTCGAGTAAGACCGCCGTTTTGAAAATTTCGTATACATTGGAGGCGTCGGGCATCGATCCCGGTACCTCTCGCATGCTAAGCGAGCGCTCTACCATCTGAGCTACGCCCCCTGTTTACCATAGTAATTAAATGTTTAGTCGAGTAAGACCGCCGTTCCGAAAATTTCGTTTACATTGGAGGCGCCGGGCATCGATCCCGTTACCTCTTGCATGCTAAGCGAGCGCTCTACCATCTGAGCTACGCCCCCTGTTTACCATAGTAATTAAATGTTTAGTCGAGTAAGACCGCCGTTTCGAAAATTTGGTATACATTGGAGGCGCCGGGCATCGATCATGTTACCTCTGGCATGCTTAGCGAGCGCTCTACCATCTGAGCTACGCCCCCTGTATACCATAGTAATTAAATGTTTAGTCGAGTAAGACCGCCGTTCCGAAAATTTCGTTTACATTGGAGGCGCCGGGCATTGATCCCGGTACCTCACGCATGCTAAACGAGCGCTCTACCATCTGAGCTACGCCCCCTGTTTACCATAGTAATTAAATGTTTAGTCGAGTAAGACCACCGTTCCGAAAATTTCGTTTACATTGGAGGCGCCGGGCATGGATCCCGGTACCTCTCGCATGCTTAGCGAACGCTCTACCATCTTAGCTACGCCCCCTGTTTACCATAGTAATTAAATGTTTGGTCGAGTAAGACAGCCGTTCCGAAAATTTCGTTTACATTGGCATCGATCCCGGTACCTCTCGCATGCTAAGCGAGCGCTCTACCATCTAAGCTACGCCCCCTGTTTACCATAGTAATTAAATGTTTAGTCGAGTAAGACCGCCGTTCCGAAAATTTCGTTTACGTTGGAGGCGCCGTGCATCGATCCCGTTACCTCTCGCATGCTAAATGAGCGCTCTACCATCTGAGCTACGCCCCCTGTTTACCACATAATTAAATGTTTAGTCGAGTAAGACCGCCATTTTGAAAATTTCGTATACATTGGAGGCGCCGAGCATCGATCATGTTACCTCTGGCATGCTAAGCGAGCGCTCTACCATCTGAGCTAGGCCCCCTGTTTACCAAAGTAATAAAATGTTTAGTCGAGTAAGACCGCCGTTCCGAAAATTTCGTTTATATTGGAGGCGCCGGGCATCGACCCCGGTACCTCTCGCATGCTAAACGAGCGCTCTACCATCTGAGCTACGCCCCCTGTTTACCATAGTAATTAAAAGTTTAGTCGAGTAAGACCACCGTTCCGAAAATTTCGTTTACATTGGCATCGATCCCGGTACCTCTCGCATGCTAAGCGAGCGCTCTACCATCTAAGCTACGCCCCCTGTTTACCACAGTAATTAAATGTTTAGTCGAGTAAGACCGCCGTTCCGAAAATTTCGTTTACATTGGAGGCGCCGGGCATCGATCATGTTACCTCTGGCATGCTAAGCGAGCGCTCTACCATCTGAGCTACGCCCCCTGTTTACCATAGTAATTAAATGTTTAGTCGAGTAAGACCGCCGTTCCGAAAATTTCGTTTACATTGGAGGCGCCGGGCATCAATCCCGGTACCTCTCGCATGCTAAGCGAGCGCTCTACCACCTGAGCTACGCCCCTGTTTACCATAGTAATTAAATATTTAGTCGAGTAAGACCGCCGTTTCGAAAATTTCGTATACATTGGAGGCGCCGGGCATCGATCATGTTACCTCTGGCATGCTAAGCGAGCGCTCTACCATCTGAGCTACGCCCCCTGTTTACCATAGTAATTAAATGTTTAGTCGAGTAAGACCGCCGTTCCGAAAATTTCGTTTACATTGGAGGCGCCGGGCATCGATCGCGGTACCTCTCGCATGCTAAACGAGCGCTCTACCATCTGAGCTACGCCCCCTGTTTACCATAGTAATTAAATGTTTAGTCGAGTAAGACCACCGTTCCGAAAATTTCGTTTACATTGGAGGCGCCGGGCATCGATCCCGGTACCTCTCGCATGCTTAGCGAGCGCTCTACCATCTAAGCTACGCCCCCTGTTTACCATAGTAATTAAATGTTTGGTCGAGTAAGACAGCCGTTCCGAAAATTTCGTTTACATTGGCATCGATCCCGGTACCTCTCGCATGCTAAGCGAGCGCTCTACCATCTAATCTACGCCCCCTGTTTACCATAATAATTAAATGTTTAGTCGAGTAAGACCGCCGTTCCGAAAATTTCGTTTACATTGGAGGCGCCGGGCATCGATCATGTTACCTCTGGCATGCTAAGCGAGCGCTCTACCATCTGAGCTACGCCCCCTGTTTACCATAGTAATTAAATGTTTAGTCGAGTAAGACCGCCGTTCCTTAAATTTCTTTTACATTGGAGGCGCCGGGCATCGATCCCGTTACCTCTCGCATGCTAAGCGAGCGCTCTACCATCTGAGCTACGCCCCCTGTTTACCATAGTAATTAAATGTTTAGTCGAGTAAGACCGCCGTTCCTTAAATTTCTTTTACATTGGAGGCGCCGGGCATCGATCCCGTTACCTCTCTCATGCTAAGCGAGCGCTCTACCATCTGATCTACGCCCCCTGTTTACCATAGTAATTAAATGTTTAGTCGAGTAAGACCGCCGTTCCGAAAATTTCGTTTACATTGGAGGCGCCGGGCATCGATCCCGGTACCTCTCGCATGCTAAGCGAGCGCTCTACCATCTGAGCTACGCCCCCTGTTTACCATAGTAATTAAATGTTTAGTCGAGTAAGACCGCCGTTCCGAAAATTTCGTTGACATTGGAGGCGTCGGGCATCGATCCCGGTACCTCTCACATGCTAAGCGAGCGCTCTACCATCTGAGCTACGCCCCCTGTTTACCATAGTAATTAAATGTTTAGTCGAGTAAGACCGCCGTTTCGAAAATTTGGTATACATTGGAGGCGCCGGGCATCGATCATGTTACCTCTGGCATGCTAAGCGAGCGCTCTACCATCTGAGCTACGCCCCCTGTATACCATAGTAATTAAATGTTTAGTCGAGTAAAACCGCCGTTCCGAAAATTTCGTTTACATTGGAGGCGCCGGGCATCGATCCCGGTACCTCACGCATGCTAAACGAGCGCTCTACCATCTGAGCTACGCCCCCTGTTTACCATAGTAATTAAATGTTTAGTCGAGTAAGACCGCCGTTCCGAAAATTTCGTTTACATTGGAGGCGCCGGGCATCGATCCCGGTACCTCTCGCATGCTAAGCGAGCGCTCTACCATCTGAGCTACGCCCCCTGTTTACCATAGTAATTAAATGTTTAGTCGAGTAAGACCGCCGTTCCGAAAATTTCGTTGACATTGGAGGCGTTGGGCATCGATCCCGGTACCTCTCGCATGCTAAGCGAGCACTCTACCATCTGAGCTACGCCCCCTGTTTACCATAGTAATTAAATGTTTAGTCGAGTAAGACCGCCGTTCCGAAAATTTCGTTTACATTGGAGGCGCCGGGCATCGATCCCGTTACCTCTTGCATGCTAAGCGAGCGCTCTACCATCTGAGCTACGCCCCCTGTTTACCATAGTAATTAAATGTTTAGTCGAGTAAGACCGCCGTTTCGAAAATTTGGTATACATTGGAGGCGCCGGGCATCGATCATGTTACCTCTGGCATGCTAAGCGAGCGCTCTACCATCTGAGCTACGCCCCCTGTATACCATAGTAATTAAATGTTTATTCGAGTAAAACCGCCGTTCCGAAAATTTCGTTTACATTGGAGGCGCCGGGCATCGATCCCGGTACCTCACGCATGCTAAACGACCGCTCTACCATCTGAGCTACGCCCCCTGTTTACCATAGTAATTAAATGTTTGGTCGAGTAAGACAGCCGTTCCGAAAATATCGTTTACATTGGCATCGATCCCGGTACCTCTCGCATGCTAAGCGAGCGCTCTACCATCTAAGCTACGCCCCCTGTTTACCATAATAATTAAATGTTTAGTCGAGTAAGACCGCCGTTCCGAAAATTTCGTTTACATTGGAGGCGCCGGGCATCGATCATGTTACCTCTGGCATGCTAAGCGAGCGCTCTACCATCTGAGCTACGCCCCCTGTTTACCATAGTAATTAAATGTTTAGTCGAGTAAGACCGCCGTTCCGAAAATTTCGTTTACATTGGAGGCGCCGGGCATCGATCCCGGTACCTCTCGCATGCTAAGCGAGCGCTCTACCATCTGAGCTACGCCCCCTGTTTACCATAGTAATTAAATGTTTAGTCGAGTAAGACCGCCGTTCCGAAAATTTCGTTTACATTGGAGGCGCCGGGCATCGATCCCGGTACCTCTCGCATGCTAAGCGAGCGCTCTACCATCTGAGCTACGCCCCCTGTTTACCATAGTAATTAAATGTTTAGTCGAGTAAGACCACCGTTCCGAAAATTTCGTTTACATTGGAGGCGCCGGGCATCGATCCCGGTACCTCTCGCATGCTAAGCGAGCGCTCTACCATCTGAGCTACGCCCCCTGTTTACCATAGTAATTAAATGTTTAGTCGAGTAAGACCGCCGTTCCGAAAATTTCGTTTACATTGGAGGCGCCGGGCATCGATCCCGGTACCTCTCGCATGCTTAGCGAACGCTCTACCATCTAAGCTACGACCCCTGTTTACCATAGTAATTAAATGTTTGGTCGAGTAAGACAGCCGTTCCGAAAATTTCGTTTACATTGGCATCGATCCCGGTACCTCTCGCATGCTAAGCGAGCGCTCTAAAATAAGAGCTACGCCCCCTGTAAACCATATTTATTAAATGTTTAGTCGAGTAAGACCGCCGTTCCGAAAATTTCGTTTACATTTTAGGCGCCGGGCATAGATCCCGGTACCTCTCGCATGCTAAGCGAGCGCTCTACCATCTGAGCTACGCCCACTGGTTACCATAGTAATTAAATGTTTACTCGAGTAAGACCGCCGTTTCGAAAATTTCGTTTACATTGGAGGCGCCGGGCATCTATCCCGGTACCTCTCGCATGCTAAGCGAGCGCTCTACCATCTGAGCTACGCCCCCTGTTTACCATAGTAATTAAATGTTTAGTCGAGTAAGACCGTCGTTCCGAAAATTTCGTTTTTATTTGAGGCGCCGGGCATCGATCCCCGTACCTCTCTCATTCTAAGCAAGCGCTCTAAAATCTGAGCTACGCCCCCTGTTTACCATAGTAATTAAATGTTTAGTCGAGTAAGACCGCCGTTCCGAAAATTTCGTTTACATTGGAGGTGCCGGGCATTGATCATGTTACCTCTGGCATGCTAAGCGAGCGCTCTACCATCTGAGCTACGCCCCCTGTTTACCATAGTAATTAAATGTTTAGTCGAGTAAGACCGCCGTTCTGAAAATTTCGTTTACATTGGAGGCGCCGGGCATCGATCCCGGTACCTCTGGCATGCTAAGCGAGCGCTCTACCATCTGAGCTACGCCCCCTGTATACCATAGTAATTAAATGTTTATTCGAGTAAAACCGCCGTTCCGAAAATTTCGTTTACATTGGAGGCGCCGGGCATCGATCCCCGTACCTCACGCATGCTAAACGAGCGCTCTACCATCTGAGCTACGCCCCCTGTTTACCATAGTAATTAAATGTTTAGTCGAGTAAGACCACCGTTCCGAAAATTTCGTTTACATTGGAGGCGCCGGGCATCGATCCCGGTACCTCTCGCATGCTTAGCGAACGCTCTACCATCTTAGCTACGCCCCCTGTTTACCATAGTAATTAAATGTTTGGTCGAGTAAGACAGCCGTTCCGAAAATTTCGTTTACATTGGCATCGATCCCGGTACCTCTCGCATGCTAAGCGAGCGCTCTACCATCTAAGCTACGCCCCCTGTTTACCATAGTAATTAAAGGTTTAGTCGAGTAAGACCGCCGTTCCGAAAATTTCGTTTACATTGGAGGCGCCGTGCATCGATCCCGGTACCTCTCGCATGCTAAGCGAGCGCTCTACCATCTGAGCTACGCCCCCTGTTTACCAAAGTAATTAAATGTTTAGTCGAGTAAGACCGCCGTTCTCAAAATTTCGTTTACATTGGAGGCGCCGGGCATCGATCCCGGTACCTCTCGCATGCTAAGCGAGCGCTCTACCATCTGAGCTACGCCCCCTGTTTACCATAGTAATTAAATGTTTAGTCGAGTAAGACTGCCGTTCCGAAAATTTCGTTTACATTGGAGGCGCCGGGCATCGATCCCGTTACCTCTCGCATGCTAAGCGAGCGCTCTACCAACTGAGCTACGCCCCCTGTTTACCATAGTAATTAAATGTTTAGTCGAGTAAGACCACCGTTTCGAAAATTTCGTATACATCGGAGGCGCCGGGCATCGATCATGTTACCTCTGGCATGCTAAGCGAGCGCTCTACCATCTGAGCTACGCCCCCTGTTTACCAAAGTAATTAAATGTTTAGTCGAGTAAGACCGCCGTTCCGAAAATTTCGTTTATATTGGAGGCGCCGGGCATCGATCCCAGTACCTCTCGCATGCTAAACGAGCGCTCTACCATCTGAGCTACGCCCCTTGTTTACCGTAGTAATTAAATGTTTAGTCGAGTAAGACCACCGTTCCGAAAATTTCGTTTACATTGTAGGCGCCGGGCATCGATCCCGGTACCTCTCGCATGCTTAGCGAACGCTCTACCATCTAAGCTACGCCCCCTGTTTACCATAGTAATTAAATGTTTGGTCGAGTAAGACAGCCGTTCCGAAAATATCGTTTACATTGGCATCGATCCCGGTACCTCTCGCATGCTAAGCGAGCGCTCTACCATCTAAGCTACGCCCCCTGTTTACCATAATAATTAAATGTTTAGTCGAGTAAGACCGCCGTTCCGAAAATTTCGTTTACATTGGAGGCGCCGGGCATCGATCATGTTACCTCTGGCATGCTAAGCGAGCGCTCTACCATCTGAGCTACGCCCCCTGTTTACCATAGTAATTAAATGTTTAGTCGAGTAAGACCGCCGTTCCGAAAATTTCGTTTACATTGGAGGCGCCGGGCATCGATCCCGGTACCTCTCGCATGCTTAGCGAACGCTCTACCATCTTAGCTACGCCCCCTGTTTACCATAGTAATTAAATGTTTGGTCGAGTAAGACAGCCGTTCCGAAAATTTCGTTTACATTGGCATCGATCCCGGTACCTCTCGCATGCTAAGCGAGCGCTCTACCATCTAAGCTACGCCCCCTGTTTACCATAGTAATTAAAGGTTTAGTCGAGTAAGACCGCCGTTCCGAAAATTTCGTTTACATTGGAGGCGCCGTGCATCGATCCCGGTACCTCTCGCATGCTAAGCGAGCGCTCTACCATCTGAGCTACGCCCCCTGTTTACCAAAGTAATTAAATGTTTAGTCGAGTAAGACTGCCGTTCCGAAAATTTCGTTTACATTGGAGGCGCCGGGCATCGATCCCGTTACCTCTCGCATGCTAAGCGAGCGCTCTACCAACTGAGCTACGCCCCCTGTTTACCATAGTAATTAAATGTTTAGTCGAGTAAGACCACCGTTCCGAAAATTTCGTTTACATTGGAGGCGCCGGGCATCGATCATGTTACCTCTGGCATGCTAAGCGAGCGCTCTACCATCTGAGCTACGCCCCCTGTTTACCATAGTAATTAAATGTTTAGTGGAGTAAGACCGCCGTTCCGAAAATTTCGTTTACATTGGAGGCGCCGGGCATCGATCCCGGTACCTCTCGCATGCTAAGCGAGCGCTCTACCATCTGAGCTACGCCCCCTGTTTACCATAGTAATTAAATGTTTAGTCGAGTAAGACCGCCGTTCCGAAAATTTCGTTTACATTGGAGGCGCCGGGCATCGATCCCGGTACCTCTCGCATGCTAAGCGAGCGCTCTACCATCTAAGCTACGACCCCTGTTTACCATAGTAATTAAATGTTTGGTCGAGTAAGACAGCCGTTCCGAAAATTTCGTTTACATTGGCATCGATCCCGGTACCTCTCGCATGCTAAGCAAGCGCTCTAAAATAAGAGCTACGCCCCCTGTAAACCATATTTATTAAATGTTTAGTCGAGTAAGACCGCCGTTCCGAAAATTTCGTTTATATTGGAGGCGCCGGGCATCGATCCCGGTACCTCTCGCATGCTAAACGAGCGCTCTACCATCTGAGCTACGCCCCTTGTTTACCGTAGTAATTAAATGTTTAGTCGAGTAAGACCACCGTTCCGAAAATTTCGTTTACATTGGAGGCGCCGGGCATCGATCCCGGTACCTCTCGCATGCTTAGCGAACGCTCTACCATCTAAGCTACGCCCCCTGTTTACCATAGTAATTAAATGTTGGTCGAGTAAGACAGCCGTTCCGAAAATATCGTTTACATTGGCATCGATCCCGGTACCTCTCGCATGCTAAGCGAGCGCTCTACCATCTAAGCTACGCCCCCTGTTTACCATAATAATTAAATGTTTAGTCGAGTAAGACCGCCGTTCCGAAAATTTCGTTTACATTGGAGGCGCCGGGCATCGATCATGTTACCTCTGGCATGCTAAGCGAGCGCTCTACCATCTGAGCTACGCCCCCTGTTTACCATAGTAATTAAATGTTTAGTCGAGTAAGACCGCCGTTCCGAAAATTTCGTTTACAGTGGAGGCGCCGGGCATCGATCCCGGTACCTCTCGCATGCTAAGCGAGCGCTCTACCATCTGAGCTACGCCCCCTGTTTACCATAGTAATTAAATGTTTAGTCGAGTAAGACCGCCGTTCCGAAAATTTCGTTTACATTGGAGGCGCCGGGCATCGATCCCGGTACCTCTCGCATGCTAAGCGAGCGCTCTACCATCTAAGCTACGACCCCTGTTTACCATAGTAATTAAATGTTTGGTCGAGTAAGACAGCCGTTCCGAAAATTTCGTTTACATTGGCATCGATCCCGGTACCTCTCGCATGCTAAGCGAGCGCTCTAAAATAAGAGCTACGCCCCCTGTAAACCATATTTATTAAATGTTTAGTCGAGTAAGACCGCCGTTCCGAAAATTTCGTTTACATTTTAGGCGCCGGGCATAGATCCCGGTACCTCTCGCATGCTAAGCGAGCGCTCTACCATCTGAGCTACGCCCACTGGTTACCATAGTAATTAAATGTTTACTCGAGTAAGACCGCCGTTCCGAAAATTTCGTTTACATTTTAGGCGCCGGGCATAGATCCCGGTACCTCTCGCATGCTAAGCGAGCGCTCTACCATCTGAGCTACGCCCACTGGTTACCATAGTAATTAAATGTTTACTCGAGTAAGACCGCCGTTTCGAAAATTTCGTTTACATTGGAGGCGCCGGGCATCGATCCCGGTACCTCTCGCATGCTAAGCGAGCGCTCTACCATCTGAGCTACGCCCCCTGTTTACCATAGTAATTAAATGTTTAGTCGAGTAAGACCGTCGTTCCGAAAATTTCGTTTACATTGGAGGCGTCGGGCATCGATCCCGGTACCTCTCGCATGCTAGCAAGTGCTCTACCATCTGAGCTACGCCCCCTGTTTACCATATTAATTAAATGTTTAGTCGAGTAAGACCGCCGTTACGAAAATTTCGTTTACATTGGAGGCGTCGGGCATCGATCCCGGTACCTCTCGCATGCTACGCGAGCGCTCTACCATCTTAGCTACGCCCCCTGTTTACCATATTAATTAAATGTTTAGTCAAGTAAGATCGCCGTTCCCAAAATTTCGTTTACAATGGAGGCGCCGGGAATCGATCCCGGTAACTCTCGCATGCTAAGCGAGCGCTCTACCATCTGAGCTACGCCCCCTGTTTACCGCAGTAATTAAATGTTTAGTCGAGTAAGACCGCCGTTCCGAAAATTTCGTTTACATTGGAGGCGCCGGGCATCGATCCCGGTACCTCTCGCATGCTAAGCGAGCGCTCTACCATCTGAGCTACGCCCCCTGTTTACCATAGTAATTAAATGTTTAGTCGAGTAAGACCGCCGTTCCGAAAATTTCGTTTACATTGGAGGCGCCGGGCATCGATCCCGGTACCTCTCGCATGCTAAGCGAGCGCTCTACCATCTAAGCTACGACCCCTGTTTACCATAGTAATTAAATGTTTGGTCGAGTAAGACAGCCGTTCCGAAAATTTCGTTTACATTGGCATCGATCCCGGTACCTCTCGCATGCTAAGCAAGCGCTCTAAAATAAGAGCTACGCCCCCTGTAAACCATATTTATTAAATGTTTAGTCGAGTAAGACCGCCGTTCCGAAAATTTCGTTTATATTGGAGGCGCCGGGCATCGATCCCGGTACCTCTCGCATGCTAAACGAGCGCTCTACCATCTGAGCTACGCCCCTTGTTTACCGTAGTAATTAAATGTTTAGTCGAGTAAGACCACCGTTCCGAAAATTTCGTTTACATTGGAGGCGCCGGGCATCGATCCCGGTACCTCTCGCATGCTTAGCGAACGCTCTACCATCTAAGCTACGCCCCCTGTTTACCATAGTAATTAAATGTTGGTCGAGTAAGACAGCCGTTCCGAAAATATCGTTTACATTGGCATCGATCCCGGTACCTCTCGCATGCTAAGCGAGCGCTCTACCATCTAAGCTACGCCCCCTGTTTACCATAATAATTAAATGTTTAGTCGAGTAAGACCGCCGTTCCGAAAATTTCGTTTACATTGGAGGCGCCGGGCATCGATCATGTTACCTCTGGCATGCTAAGCGAGCGCTCTACCATCTGAGCTACGCCCCCTGTTTACCATAGTAATTAAATGTTTAGTCGAGTAAGACCGCCGTTCCGAAAATTTCGTTTACAGTGGAGGCGCCGGGCATCGATCCCGGTACCTCTCGCATGCTAAGCGAGCGCTCTACCATCTGAGCTACGCCCCCTGTTTACCATAGTAATTAAATGTTTAGTCGAGTAAGACCGCCGTTCCGAAAATTTCGTTTACATTGGAGGCGCCGGGCATCGATCCCGGTACCTCTCGCATGCTAAGCGAGCGCTCTACCATCTAAGCTACGACCCCTGTTTACCATAGTAATTAAATGTTTGGTCGAGTAAGACAGCCGTTCCGAAAATTTCGTTTACATTGGCATCGATCCCGGTACCTCTCGCATGCTAAGCGAGCGCTCTAAAATAAGAGCTACGCCCCCTGTAAACCATATTTATTAAATGTTTAGTCGAGTAAGACCGCCGTTCCGAAAATTTCGTTTACATTTTAGGCGCCGGGCATAGATCCCGGTACCTCTCGCATGCTAAGCGAGCGCTCTACCATCTGAGCTACGCCCACTGGTTACCATAGTAATTAAATGTTTACTCGAGTAAGACCGCCGTTTCGAAAATTTCGTTTACATTGGAGGCGCCGGGCATCGATCCCGGTACCTCTCGCATGCTAAGCGAGCGCTCTACCATCTGAGCTACGCCCCCTGTTTACCATAGTAATTAAATGTTTAGTCGAGTAAGACCGTCGTTCCGAAAATTTCGTTTTTATTTGAGGCGCCGGGCATCGATCCCGGTACCTCTCTCATGCTAAGCAAGCGCTCTACCATCTGAGCTACGCCCCCTGTTTACCATAGTAATTAAATGTTTAGTCGAGTAAGACCGCCGTTCCGAAAATTTCGTTTACATTGGAGGTGCCGGGCATTGATCATGTTACCTCTGGCATGCTAAGCGAGCGCTCTACCATCTGAGCTACGCCCCCTGTTTACCATAGTAATTAAATGTTTAGTCGAGTAAGACCGCCGTTCTGAAAATTTCGTTTACATTGGAGGCGCCGGGCATCGATCCCGGTACCTCTGGCATGCTAAGCGAGCGCTCTACCATCTGAGCTACGCCCCCTGTATACCATAGTAATTAAATGTTTATTCGAGTAAAACCGCCGTTCCGAAAATTTCGTTTACATTGGAGGCGCCGGGCATCGATCCCGGTACCTCACGCATGCTAAACGAGCGCTCTACCATCTGAGCTACGCCCCCTGTTTACCATAGTAATTAAATGTTTAGTCGAGTAAGACCACCGTTCCGAAAATTTCGTTTACATTGGAGGCGCCGGGCATCGATCCCGGTACCTCTCGCATGCTTAGCGAACGCTCTACCATCTTAGCTACGCCCCCTGTTTACCATAGTAATTAAATGTTTGGTCGAGTAAGACAGCCGTTCCGAAAATTTCGTTTACATTGGCATCGATCCCGGTACCTCTCGCATGCTAAGCGAGCGCTCTAAAATAAGAGCTACGCCCCCTGTAAACCATATTTATTAAATGTTTAGTCGAGTAAGACCGCCGTTCCGAAAATTTCGTTTACATTTTAGGCGCCGGGCATAGATCCCGGTACCTCTCGCATGCTAAGCGAGCGCTCTACCATCTGAGCTACGCCCACTGGTTACCATAGTAATTAAATGTTTACTCGAGTAAGGCCGCCGTTTCGAAAATTTCGTTTACATTGGAGGCGCCGGGCATCGATCCCGGTACCTCTCGCATGCTAAGCGAGCGCTCTACAATCTGAGCTACGCCCCCTGTTTACCATAGTAATTAAATGTTTAGTCGAGTAAGACCGTCGTTCCGAAAATTTCGTTTTTATTTGAGGCGCCGGGCATCGATCCCGGTACCTCTCTCATGCTAAGCAAGCGCTCTACCATCTGAGCTACGCCCCCTGTTTACCATAGTAATTAAATGTTTAGTCGAGTAAGACCGCCGTTCCGAAAATTTCGTTTACATTGGAGGTGCCGGGCATTGATCATGTTACCTCTGGCATGCTAAGCGAGCGCTCTACCATCTGAGCTACGCCCCCTGTTTACCATAGTAATTAAATGTTTAGTCGAGTAAGACCGCCGTTCCGAAAATTTCGTTTACATTGGAGGCGCCGGGCATCGATCCCGGTACCTCTCGCATGCTAAGCGAGCGCTCTACCATCTGAGCTACGCCCCCTGTTTACCATAGTAATTAAATGTTTAGTCGAGTAAGACCGCCGTTCCGAAAATTTCGTTTACATTGGAGGTGCCGGGCATTGATCATGTTACCTCTGGCATGCTAAGCGAGCGCTCTACCATCTGAGCTACGCCCCCTGTTTACCATAGTAATTAAATGTTTAGTCGAGTAAGACCGCCGTTCCGAAAATTTCGTTTACATTGGAGGCGCCGGGCATCGATCCCGGTACCTCTCGCATGCTAAGCGAGCGCTCTACCATCTGAGCTACGCCCCCTGTTTACCATAGTAATTAAATGTTTAGTCGAGTAAGACCGCCGTTCCGAAAATTTCGTTTACATTGGAGGCGCCGGGCATCGATCCCGGTACCTCTCGCATGCTAAGCGAGCGCTCTACCATCTAAGCTACGACCCCTGTTTACCATAGTAATTAAATGTTTGGTCGAGTAAGACAGCCGTTCCGAAAATTTCGTTTACATTGGAGGCGCCGGGCATCGATCCCGGTACCTCTCGCATGCTTAGCGAACGCTCTACCATCTAAGCTACGCCCCCTGTTTACCATAGTAATTAAATGTTTAGTCGAGTAAGACCGCCGTTCCGAAAATTTCGTTTACATTGGAGGCGCCGGGCATCGATCCCGGTACCTCTCGCATGCTAAGCGAGCGCTCTACCATCTGAGCTACGCCCCCTGTTTACCATAGTAATTAAATGTTTAGTCGAGTAAGACCACCGTTCCGAAAATTTCGTTTACATTGGAGGCGCCGGGCATCTATCCCGCTACCTCTCGCATGCTAAGCGAGCGCTCTACCATCTGAGCTACGCCCCCGGTTTACCATAGTAATTAAATGTTTGGTCGAGTAAGACAGCCGTTCCGAAAATTTCGTTTACATTGGAGGCGCCGGGCATCGATCCCGGTACCTCTCGCATGCTTAGCGAGCGCTCTACCATCTGAGCTACGCCCCCTGTTTACCATAGTAATTAAATGTTTAGTCGAGTAAGACCATCGTTCCGAAAATTTCGTTTACATTGGAGGCGCCGGGCATCGATCCCGGTACCTCTCGCATGCTAAGCGAGCGCTCTACCATCCGAGCTACGCCCCCTGTTTACCATAGTAATTAAATGTTTAGTCGAGTAAGACCGCCGTTCCGAAAATTTCGTTTACATTGGAGGCGCCGGGCATCGATCCCGGTACCTCTCGCATGCTAAGCGAGCGCTCTACCATCTGAGCTACGCCCCCTGTTTACCATAGTAATTAAATGTTTAGTCGAGTAAGACCACCGTTCCGAAAATTTCGTTTACATTGGAGGCGCCGGGCATCGATTCCGCTACCTCTCGCATGCTAAGCGAGCGCTCTACCATCTGAGCTACGCCCCCGGTTTACCATAGTAATTAAATGTTTGGTCGAGTAAGACAGCCGTTCCGAAAATTTCGTTTACATTGGAGGCGCCGGGCATCGATCCCGGTACCTCTCGCATGCTTAGCGAGCGCTCTACCATCTAAGCTACGCCCCCTGTTTACCATAGTAATTAAATGTTTAGTCGAGTAAGACCGCCGTTCCGAAAATTTCGTTTACATTGGAGGCGCCGGGCATCGATCCCGGTACCTCTCGCATGCTAAGCGAGCGCTCTACCATCTGAGCTACGCCCCCTGTTTACCATAGTAATTAAATGTTTAGTCGAGTAAGACCACCGTTCCGAAAATTTCGTTTACATTGGAGGCGCCGGGCATCGATCCCGCTACCTCTCGCATGCTAAGCGAGCGCTCTACCATCTGAGCTACGCCCCCGGTTTACCATAGTAATTAAATGTTTGGTCGAGTAAGACAGCCGTTCCGAAAATTTCGTTTACATTGGAGGCGCCGGGCATCGATCCCGGTACCTCTCGCATGCTTAGCGAGCGCTCTACCATCTGAGCTACGCCCCCTGTTTACCATAGTAATTAAATGTTTGGTCGAGTAAGACAGCCGTTCCGAAAATTTCGTTTACATTGGCATCGATCCCGGTACCTCTCGCATGCTAAGCGAGCGCTCTAAAATAAGAGCTACGCCCCCTGTAAACCATATTTATTAAATGTTTAGTCGAGTAAGACCGCCGTTCCGAAAATTTCGTTTACATTTTAGGCGCCGGGCATAGATCCCGGTACCTCTCGCATGCTAAGCGAGCGCTCTACCATCTGAGCTACGCCCACTGGTTACCATAGTAATTAAATGTTTACTCGAGTAAGGCCGCCGTTTCGAAAATTTCGTTTACATTGGAGGCGCCGGGCATCGATCCCGGTACCTCTCGCATGCTAAGCGAGCGCTCTACCATCTGAGCTACGCCCCCTGTTTACCATAGTAATTAAATGTTTAGTCGAGTAAGACCGTCGTTCCGAAAATTTCGTTTTTATTTGAGGCGCCGGGCATCGATCCCGGTACCTCTCTCATGCTAAGCAAGCGCTCTACCATCTGAGCTACGCCCCCTGTTTACCATAGTAATTAAATGTTTAGTCGAGTAAGACCGCCGTTCCGAAAATTTCGTTTACATTGGAGGTGCCGGGCATTGATCATGTTACCTCTGGCATGCTAAGCGAGCGCTCTACCATCTGAGCTACGCCCCCTGTTTACCATAGTAATTAAATGTTTAGTCGAGTAAGACCGCCGTTCCGAAAATTTCGTTTACATTGGAGGCGCCGGGCATCGATCCCGGTACCTCTCGCATGCTAAGCGAGCGCTCTACCATCTGAGCTACGCCCCCTGTTTACCATAGTAATTAAATGTTTAGTCGAGTAAGACCGCCGTTCCGAAAATTTCGTTTACATTGGAGGTGCCGGGCATTGATCATGTTACCTCTGGCATGCTAAGCGAGCGCTCTACCATCTGAGCTACGCCCCCTGTTTACCATAGTAATTAAATGTTTAGTCGAGTAAGACCGCCGTTCCGAAAATTTCGTTTACATTGGAGGCGCCGGGCATCGATCCCGGTACCCCTCGCATGCTAAGCGAGCGCTCTACCATCTGAGCTACGCCCCCTGTTTACCATAGTAATTAAATGTTTAGTCGAGTAAGACCATCGTTCCGAAAATTTCGTTTACATTGGAGGCGCCGGGCATCGATCCCGGTACCTCTCGCATGCTAAGCGAGCGCTCTACCATCCGAGCTACGCCCCCTGTTTACCATAGTAATTAAATGTTTAGTCGAGTAAGACCATCGTTCCGAAAATTTCGTTTACATTGGAGGCGCCGGGCATCGATCCCGGTACCTCTCGCATGCTAAGCGAGCGCTCTACCATCCGAGCTACGCCGCCTGTTTACCATAGTAATTAAATGTTTAGTCGAGTAAGACCATCGTTCCGAAAATTTCGTTTACATTGGAGGCGCCGGGCATCGATCCCGGTACCTCTCGCATGCTAAGCGAGCGCTCTACCATCCGAGCTACGCCCCCTGTTTACCATAGTAATTAAATGTTTAGTCGAGTAAGACCATCGTTCCGAAAATTTCGTTTACATTGGAGGCGCCGGGCATCGATCCCGGTACCTCTCGCATGCTTAGCGAACGCTCTACCATCTAAGCTACGCCCCCTGTTTACCATAGTAATTAAATGTTTAGTCGAGTAAGACCGCCGTTCCGAAAATTTCGTTTACATTGGAGGCGCCGGGCATCGATCCCGGTACCTCTCGCATGCTAAGCGAGCGCTCTACCATCTGAGCTACGCCCCCTGTTTACCATAGTAATTAAATGTTTAGTCGAGTAAGACCACCGTTCCGAAAATTTCGTTTACATTGGAGGCGCCGGGCATCGATCCCGGTACCTCTCGCATGCTAAGCGAGCGCTCTACCATCTGAGCTACGCCCCCTGTTTACCATAGTAATTAAATGTTTAGTCGAGTAAGACCACCGTTCCGAAAATTTCGTTTACATTGGAGGCGCCGGGCATCGATCCCGCTACCTCTCGCATGCTAAGCGAGCGCTCTACCATCTGAGCTACGCTCCCGGTTTACCATAGTAATTAAATGTTTGGTCGAGTAAGACAGCCGTTCCGAAAATTTCGTTTACATTGGAGGCGCCGGGCATCGATCCCGGTACCTCTCGCATGCTTAGCGAGCGCTCTACCATCTGAGCTACGCCCCCTGTTTACCATAGTAATTAAATGTTTAGTCGAGTAAGACCATCGTTCCGAAAATTTCGTTTACATTGGAGGCGCCGGGCATCGATCCCGGTACCTCTCGCATGCTAAGCGAGCGCTCTACCATCCGAGCTACGCCCCCTGTTTACCATAGTAATTAAATGTTTAGTCGAGTAAGACCATCGTTCCGAAAATTTCGTTTACATTGGAGGCGCCGGGCATCGATCCCGGTACCTCTCGCATGCTTAGCGAACGCTCTACCATCTAAGCTACGCCCCCTGTTTACCATAGTAATTAAATGTTTAGTCGAGTAAGACCGCCGTTCCGAAAATTTCGTTTACATTGGAGGCGCCGGGCATCGATCCCGCTACCTCTCGCATGCTAAGCGAGCGCTCTACCATCTGAGCTACGCCCCCTGTTTACCATAGTAATTAAATGTTTAGTCGAGTAAGACCGCCGTTCCGAAAATTTCGTTTACATTGGATGCGCCGGGCATCGATCATGTTACCTCTGGCATGCTAAGCGAGCGCTCTTCCGTCTGAGCTACGCCCCCTGTTTACCATAGTAATTAAATGTTTAGTCGAGTAAGACAGCCGTTCCGAAAATTTCGTTTACATTGGCATCGATCCCGGAACCTCTCGCATGCTAAGCGAGCGCTCTACCATCTGAGCTACGCCCCCTGTTTACCATAGTAATTAAATGTTTAGTCGAGTAAGACCACCGTTCCGAAAATTTCGTTTACATTGGAGGCGCCGGGCATCGATCCCGGTACCTCTCGCACGCTTAGCGAACGCTCTACCATCTGAGCTACGCCCCCTGTTTACCATAGTAATTAAATGTTTAGTCGAGTAAGACCGCCGTTTCGAAAATTTCGTTTACATTGGAGGCGCCGGGCATCGATCCCGGTACCTCTCGCATGCTAAGCGAGCGCTCTACCATCTGAGCTACGCCCCCTGTTTACCATAGTAATTAAATGTTTAGTCGAGTAAGACCGTCGTTCCGAAAATTTCGTTTTTATTAGAGGCGCCGGGCATCGATCCCGGTACCTCTCGCATGCTAAGCGAGCGCTCTACCATCTGAGCTACGCCCCCTGTTTACCATAGTAATTAAATGTTTAGTCGAGTAAGACCGCCGTTCCGAAAATTTCGTTTACATTGGATGCGCCGGGCATCGATCCCGGTACCTCTCGCATGCTAAGCGAGCGCTCTACCATCTGAGCTACGCCCCCTGTTTAACATAGTAATTAAATGTTTAGTCGAGTAAGACCGCCGTTTCGAAAATTTCGTTTGCATCGGAGGCGCCGGGCATCGATCCCGGTACCTCTCGCATGCTAAGCGAGCGCTCTACCATCTGAGCTACGCCCCCTGTTTACCATAGTAATTAAATGTTTAGTCGAGTAAGACCGCCGTTCCGAAAATTTCGTTTACATCGGAGGCGCCGGGCATCGATCCCGGTACCTCTCGCATGCTAAGCGAGCGCTCTACCATCTGAGCTACGCCCCCTGTTTACCATAGTAATTAAATGTTTAGTCGAGTAAGACCGCCGTTCCGAAAATTTCGTTTACATTGGAGGCGCCGGGCATCGATCCCGGTACCTCTCGCATGCTAAGCGAGCGCTCTACCATCTGAGCTACGCCCCCTGTTTACCATAGTAATTAAATGTTTAGTCGAGTAAGACCGCCGTTCCGAAAATTTCGTTTACATTGGAGGCGCCGTGCATCGATCCCGGTACCTCTCGCATGCTAAGCGAGCGCTCTACCATCTGAGCTACGCCCCCTGTTTACCATAGTAATTAAATGTTTAGTCGAGTAAGACCGCCGTTCCGAAAATTTCGTTTACATTGGAGGCGCCGGGCATCGATCCCGGTACCTCTCGCATGCTAAGCGAGCGCTCTACCATCTGAGCTACGCCCCCTGTTTAACATAGTAATTAAATGTTTAGTCGAGTAAGACCGTCGTTCCGAAAATTTCGTTTTTATTAGAGGCGCCGGGCATCGATCCCGGTACCT
Source organism: Leiobunum rupestre (assembly GCF_980474605.1). Taxonomy (NCBI): domain Eukaryota; kingdom Metazoa; phylum Arthropoda; class Arachnida; order Opiliones; family Sclerosomatidae; genus Leiobunum; species Leiobunum rupestre. Next base: position 2,113,161 of record NC_143389.1, read on the forward strand.
CTCGCATGCTAAGCGAGCGCTCTACCATCTGAGCTACGCCCCCTGTTTAACATAGTAATTAAATGTTTAGTCGAGTAAGACCGCCGTTTCGAAAATTTCGTTTGCATCGGAGGCGCCGGGCATCGATCCCGGTACCTCTCGCATGCTAAGCGAGCGCTCTACCATCTGAGCTACGCCCCCTGTTTACCATAGTAATTAAATGTTTAGTCGAGTAAGACCGCCGTTCCGAAAATTTCGTTTACATCGGAGGCGCCGGGCATCGATCCCGGTACCTCTCGCATGCTAAGCGAGCGCTCTACCATCTGAGCTACGCCCCCTGTTTACCATAGTAATTAAATGTTTAGTCGAGTAAGACCGCCGTTCCGAAAATTTCGTTTACATTGGAGGCGCCGGGCATCGATCCCGGTATCTCTCGCATGCTAAGCGAGCGCTCTACCATCTGAGCTACGCCCCCTGTTTACCATAGTAATTAAATGTTTAGTCGAGTAAGACCGCCGTTCCGAAAATTTCGTTTACATTGGAGGCGCCGGGCATCGATCCCGGTACCTCTCGCATGCTAAGCGAGCGCTCTACCATCTGAGCTACGCCCCCTGTTTACCATAGTAATTAAATGTTTAGTCGAGTAAGACCGCCGTTCCGAAAATTTCGTTTACATTGGAGGCGCCGTGCATCGATCCCGGTACCTCTCGCATGCTAAGCGAGCGCTCTACCATCTGAGCTACGCCCCCTGTTTACCATAGTAATTAAATGTTTAGTCGAGTAAGACCGCCGTTCCGAAAATTTCGTTTACATTGGAGGCGCCGTGCATCGATCCCGGTACCTCTCGCATGCTAAGCGAGCGCTCTACCATCTGAGCTACGCCCCCTGTTTACCATAGTAATTAAATGTTTAGTCGAGTAAGACCGCCGTTCCGAAAATTTCGTTTACATTGGAGGTGCCGGGCATTGATCATGTTACCTCTGGCATGCTAAGCGAGCGCTCTACCATCTGAGCTACGCCCCCTGTTTACCATAGTAATTAAATGTTTAGTCGAGTAAGACCGCCGTTCCGAAAATTTCGTTTACATTGGAGGCGCCGGGCATCGATCCCGGTACCTCTCGCATGCTAAGCGAGCGCTCTACCATCTGAGCTACGCCCCCTGTTTACCATAGTAATTAAATGTTTAGTCGAGTAAGACCGCCGTTCCGAAAATTTCGTTTACATTGGAGGTGCCGGGCATTGATCATGTTACCTCTGGCATGCTAAGCGAGCGCTCTACCATCTGAGCTACGCCCCCTGTTTACCATAGTAATTAAATGTTTAGTCGAGTAAGACCGCCGTTCCGAAAATTTCGTTTACATTGGAGGCGCCGGGCATCGATCCCGGTACCCCTCGCATGCTAAGCGAGCGCTCTACCATCTGAGCTACGCCCCCTGTTTACCATAGTAATTAAATGTTTAGTCGAGTAAGACCATCGTTCCGAAAATTTCGTTTACATTGGAGGCGCCGGGCATCGATCCCGGTACCTCTCGCATGCTAAGCGAGCGCTCTACCATCCGAGCTACGCCCCCTGTTTACCATAGTAATTAAATGTTTAGTCGAGTAAGACCATCGTTCCGAAAATTTCGTTTACATTGGAGGCGCCGGGCATCGATCCCGGTACCTCTCGCATGCTAAGCGAGCGCTCTACCATCCGAGCTACGCCGCCTGTTTACCATAGTAATTAAATGTTTAGTCGAGTAAGACCATCGTTCCGAAAATTTCGTTTACATTGGAGGCGCCGGGCATCGATCCCGGTACCTCTCGCATGCTAAGCGAGCGCTCTACCATCCGAGCTACGCCCCCTGTTTACCATAGTAATTAAATGTTTAGTCGAGTAAGACCATCGTTCCGAAAATTTCGTTTACATTGGAGGCGCCGGGCATCGATCCCGGTACCTCTCGCATGCTTAGCGAACGCTCTACCATCTAAGCTACGCCCCCTGTTTACCATAGTAATTAAATGTTTAGTCGAGTAAGACCGCCGTTCCGAAAATTTCGTTTACATTGGAGGCGCCGGGCATCGATCCCGGTACCTCTCGCATGCTAAGCGAGCGCTCTACCATCTGAGCTACGCCCCCTGTTTACCATAGTAATTAAATGTTTAGTCGAGTAAGACCACCGTTCCGAAAATTTCGTTTACATTGGAGGCGCCGGGCATCGATCCCGGTACCTCTCGCATGCTAAGCGAGCGCTCTACCATCTGAGCTACGCCCCCTGTTTACCATAGTAATTAAATGTTTAGTCGAGTAAGACCACCGTTCCGAAAATTTCGTTTACATTGGAGGCGCCGGGCATCGATCCCGCTACCTCTCGCATGCTAAGCGAGCGCTCTACCATCTGAGCTACGCCCCCGGTTTACCATAGTAATTAAATGTTTGGTCGAGTAAGACAGCCGTTCCGAAAATTTCGTTTACATTGGAGGCGCCGGGCATCGATCCCGGTACCTCTCGCATGCTTAGCGAGCGCTCTACCATCTGAGCTACGCCCCCTGTTTACCATAGTAATTAAATGTTTAGTCGAGTAAGACCATCGTTCCGAAAATTTCGTTTACATTGGAGGCGCCGGGCATCGATCCCGGTACCTCTCGCATGCTAAGCGAGCGCTCTACCATCCGAGCTACGCCCCCTGTTTACCATAGTAATTAAATGTTTAGTCGAGTAAGACCATCGTTCCGAAAATTTCGTTTACATTGGAGGCGCCGGGCATCGATCCCGGTACCTCTCGCATGCTTAGCGAACGCTCTACCATCTAAGCTACGCCCCCTGTTTACCATAGTAATTAAATGTTTAGTCGAGTAAGACCGCCGTTCCGAAAATTTCGTTTACATTGGAGGCGCCGGGCATCGATCCCGCTACCTCTCGCATGCTAAGCGAGCGCTCTACCATCTGAGCTACGCCCCCTGTTTACCATAGTAATTAAATGTTTAGTCGAGTAAGACCGCCGTTCCGAAAATTTCGTTTACATTGGATGCGCCGGGCATCGATCATGTTACCTCTGGCATGCTAAGCGAGCGCTCTTCCGTCTGAGCTACGCCCCCTGTTTACCATAGTAATTAAATGTTTAGTCGAGTAAGACAGCCGTTCCGAAAATTTCGTTTACATTGGCATCGATCCCGGAACCTCTCGCATGCTAAGCGAGCGCTCTACCATCTGAGCTACGCCCCCTGTTTACCATAGTAATTAAATGTTTAGTCGAGTAAGACCACCGTTCCGAAAATTTCGTTTACATTGGAGGCGCCGGGCATCGATCCCGGTACCTCTCGCACGCTTAGCGAACGCTCTACCATCTGAGCTACGCCCCCTGTTTACCATAGTAATTAAATGTTTAGTCGAGTAAGACCGCCGTTTCGAAAATTTCGTTTACATTGGAGGCGCCGGGCATCGATCCCGGTACCTCTCGCATGCTAAGCGAGCGCTCTACCATCTGAGCTACGCCCCCTGTTTACCATAGTAATTAAATGTTTAGTCGAGTAAGACCGTCGTTCCGAAAATTTCGTTTTTATTAGAGGCGCCGGGCATCGATCCCGGTACCTCTCGCATGCTAAGCGAGCGCTCTACCATCTGAGCTACGCCCCCTGTTTACCATAGTAATTAAATGTTTAGTCGAGTAAGACCGCCGTTCCGAAAATTTCGTTTACATTGGATGCGCCGGGCATCGATCCCGGTACCTCTCGCATGCTAAGCGAGCGCTCTACCATCTGAGCTACGCCCCCTGTTTAACATAGTAATTAAATGTTTAGTCGAGTAAGACCGCCGTTTCGAAAATTTCGTTTGCATCGGAGGCGCCGGGCATCGATCCCGGTACCTCTCGCATGCTAAGCGAGCGCTCTACCATCTGAGCTACGCCCCCTGTTTACCATAGTAATTAAATGTTTAGTCGAGTAAGACCGCCGTTCCGAAAATTTCGTTTACATCGGAGGCGCCGGGCATCGATCCCGGTACCTCTCGCATGCTAAGCGAGCGCTCTACCATCTGAGCTACGCCCCCTGTTTACCATAGTAATTAAATGTTTAGTCGAGTAAGACCGCCGTTCCGAAAATTTCGTTTACATTGGAGGCGCCGGGCATCGATCCCGGTACCTCTCGCATGCTAAGCGAGCGCTCTACCATCTGAGCTACGCCCCCTGTTTACCATAGTAATTAAATGTTTAGTCGAGTAAGACCGCCGTTCCGAAAATTTCGTTTACATTGGAGGCGCCGTGCATCGATCCCGGTACCTCTCGCATGCTAAGCGAGCGCTCTACCATCTGAGCTACGCCCCCTGTTTACCATAGTAATTAAATGTTTAGTCGAGTAAGACCGCCGTTCCGAAAATTTCGTTTACATTGGAGGCGCCGGGCATCGATCCCGGTACCTCTCGCATGCTAAGCGAGCGCTCTACCATCTGAGCTACGCCCCCTGTTTAACATAGTAATTAAATGTTTAGTCGAGTAAGACCGTCGTTCCGAAAATTTCGTTTTTATTAGAGGCGCCGGGCATCGATCCCGGTACCTCTCGCATGCTAAGCGAGCGCTCTACCATCTGAGCTACGCCCCCTGTTTAACATAGTAATTAAATGTTTAGTCGAGTAAGACCGTCGTTCCGAAAATTTCGTTTTTATTAGAGGCGCCGGGCATCGATCCCGGTACCTCTCGCATGCTAAGCGAGCGCTCTACCATCTGAGCTACGCCCCCTGTTTAACATAGTAATTAAATGTTTAGTCGAGTAAGACCGCCGTTTCGAAAATTTCGTTTGCATCGGAGGCGCCGGGCATCGATCCCGGTACCTCTCGCATGCTAAGCGAGCGCTCTACCATCTGAGCTACGCCCCCTGTTTACCATAGTAATTAAATGTTTAGTCGAGTAAGACCGCCGTTCCGAAAATTTCGTTTACATCGGAGGCGCCGGGCATCGATCCCGGTACCTCTCGCATGCTAAGCGAGCGCTCTACCATCTGAGCTACGCCCCCTGTTTACCATAGTAATTAAATGTTTAGTCGAGTAAGACCGCCGTTCCGAAAATTTCGTTTACATTGGAGGCGCCGGGCATCGATCCCGGTATCTCTCGCATGCTAAGCGAGCGCTCTACCATCTGAGCTACGCCCCCTGTTTACCATAGTAATTAAATGTTTAGTCGAGTAAGACCGCCGTTCCGAAAATTTCGTTTACATTGGAGGCGCCGGGCATCGATCCCGGTACCTCTCGCATGCTAAGCGAGCGCTCTACCATCTGAGCTACGCCCCCTGTTTACCATAGTAATTAAATGTTTAGTCGAGTAAGACCGCCGTTCCGAAAATTTCGTTTACATTGGAGGCGCCGTGCATCGATCCCGGTACCTCTCGCATGCTAAGCGAGCGCTCTACCATCTGAGCTACGCCCCCTGTTTACCATAGTAATTAAATGTTTAGTCGAGTAAGACCGCCGTTCCGAAAATTTCGTTTACATTGGAGGCGCCGGGCATCGATCCCGGTACCTCTCGCATGCTAAGCGAGCGCTCTACCATCTGAGCTACGCCCCCTGTTTAACATAGTAATTAAATGTTTAGTCGAGTAAGACCGTCGTTCCGAAAATTTCGTTTTTATTAGAGGCGCCGGGCATCGATCCCGGTACCTCTCGCATGCTAAGCGAGCGCTCTACCATCTGAGCTACGCCCCCTGTTTACCATAGTAATTAAATGTTTAGTCGAGTAAGACCGCCGTTCCGAAAATTTCGTTTACATCGGAGGCGCCGGGCATCGATCCCGGTACCTCTCGCATGCTAAGCGAGCGCTCTACCATCTGAGCTACGCCCCCTGTTTACCATAGTAATTAAATGTTTAGTCGAGTAAGACCGCCGTTCCGAAAATTTCGTTTACATCGGAGGCGCCGGGCATCGATCCCGGTACCTCTCGCATGCTAAGCGAGCGCTCTACCATCTGAGCTACGCCCCCTGTTTACCATAGTAATTAAATGTTTAGTCGAGTAAGGCCGCCGTTCCGAAAATTTCGTTTACATCGGAGGCGCCGGGCATCGATCCCGGTACCTCTCGCATGCTAAGCGAGCGCTCTACCATCTGAGCTACGCCCCCTGTTTACCATAGTAATTAAATGTTTAGTCGAGTAAGACCGCCGTTCCGAAAATTTCGTTTACATCGGAGGCGCCGGGCATCGATCCCGGTACCTCTCGCATGCTAAACGAGCGCTCTACCATCTGAGCTACGCCCCCTGTTTACCATGGTAATTAAATGTTTAGTCGAGTAAGACCGCCGTTCCGAAAATTTCGTTTACATCGGAGGCGCCGGGCATCGATCCCGGTACCTCTCGCATGCTAAGCGAGCGCTCTACCATCTGAGCTACGCCCCCTGTTTACCATAGTAATTAAATGTTTAGTCGAGTAAGACCGCCGTTCCAAAAATTTCGTTTACATTGGAGGCGCCGGGCATCGATCCCGGTATCTCTCGCATGCTAAGCGAGCGCTCTACCATCTGAGCTACGCCCCCTGTTTACCATAGTAATTAAATGTTTAGTCGAGTAAGACCGCCGTTCCGAAAATTTCGTTTACATTGGAGGCGCCGTGCATCGATCCCGGTACCTCTCGCATGCTAAGCGAGCGCTCTACCATCTGAGCTACGCCCCCTGTTTACCATAGTAATTAAATGTTTAGTCGAGTAAGACCGCCGTTCCGAAAATTTCGTTTACATTGGAGGCGCCGTGCATCGATCCCGGTACCTCTCGCATGCTAAGCGAGCGCTCTACCATCTGAGCTACGCCTTCTGTTTACCATAGTAATTAAATGTTTAGTCGAGTAAGACCGCCGTTCCGAAAATTTCGTTTACATTGGAGGCGCCGGGCATCGATCCCGGTATCTCTCGCATGCTAAGCGAGCGCTCTACCATCTGAGCTACGCCCCCTGTTTAACATAGTTATTAAATGTTTAGTCGAGTAAGACCGCCGTTCCGAAAATTTCGTTTACATTGGAGGCCCCGGGCATCGATCCCGGTACCTCTCGCATGCTAAGCGAGCGCTCTACCATCTGAGCTACGCCCCCTGTTTAACATAGTAATTAAATGTTTAGTCGAGTAAGACCGTCGTTCCGAAAATTTCGTTTTTACTAGAGGCGCCGGGCATCGATCCCGGTACCTCTCGCATGCTAAGCGAGCGCTCTACCATCTGAGCTACGCCCCCTGTTTACCATAGTAATTAAATGTTTAGTCGAGTAAGACCGCCGTTCTGAAAATTTCGTTTACATTGGAGGCGCCGGGCATCGATCCCGGTACCTCTCGCATGCTAAGCGAGCGCTCTACCATCTGAGCTACGAACCCTGTTTAACATAGTAATTAAATGTTTAGTCGAGTAAGACCGTCGTTCCGAAAATTTCGTTTTTATTAGAGGCGCCGGGCATCGACCCCGGTACCTCTCGCATGCTAAGCGAGCGCTCTACCATCTGAGCTACGCCCCCTGTTTACCATAGTAATTAAATGTTTAGTCGAGTAAGACCGCCGTTCTGAAAATTTCGTTTACATTGGAGGCGCCGGGCATCGATCCCGTTACCTCTGGCATGCTAAGCGAGCGCTCTACCATCTGAGCTACGCCCCCTGTTTACCATAGTAATTAAATGTTTAGTCGAGTAAGACCGCCGTTCTGAAAATTTCGTTTACATTGGAGGCGCCGGGCATCGATCCCGTTACCTCTGGCATGCTAAGCGAGCGCTCTACCATCTGAGCTACGCCCCCTGTTTACCATAGTAATTAAATGTTTAGTCGAGTAAGACCACCGTTCCGAAAATTTCGTTTACATTGGAGGCGCCGGACATCGATCCCGGTACCTCTCGCATGCTTAGCGAACGCTCTACCATCTAAGCTACGCCCCCTGGTTACCATAGTAATTAAATGTTTAGTCGAGTAAGACAGCCGTTCCGAAAATTTCGTTTACATTGGCATCGATCCCGGTACCTCTCGCATGCTAAGCGAGCGCTCTACCATCTGAGCTACGCCCCCTGTTTACCATAGTAATTAAATGTTTAGTCGAGTAAGACCGCCGTTCTGAAAATTTCGTTTACATTGGAGGCGCCGGGCATCAACCCCGTTACCTCTGGCATGCTAAGCGAGCGCTCTACCATCTGAGCTACGCCCCCTGTTTACCATAGTAATTAAATGTTTAGTCGAGTAAGACCGCCGTTTCGAAAATTTCGTTTACATTGGAGGCGCCGGGCATCGATCCCGGTACCTCTCGCATGCTAAGCGAGCGCTCTACCATCTGACCTACGACCCCTGTTTACCATAGTAATTTAATGTTTAGTCGAGTAAGACCACCGTTCCGAAAATTTCGTTTACATTGGAGGCGCCGGGCATCGATCCCGGTACCTCTCGCATGCTTAGCGAACGCTCTACCATCTTAGCTACGCCCCCTGTTTACCATAGTAATTAAATGTTTAGTCGAGTAAGACCGCCGTTTCGAAAATTTCGTTTACATTGGAGGCGCCGGGCATCGATCCCGGTACCTCTCGCATGCCAGGCGAGCGCTCTACCATCTGAGCTACGCCCCCTGTTTACCATAGTAATTAAATGTTTAGTCGAGTAAGACCGCCGTTCTGAAAATTTCGTTTACATTGGAGGCGCCGGGCATCGACCCCGTTACCTCTGGCATGCTAAGCGAGCGCTCTACCATCTTAGCTACGCCCCCTGTTTACCATAGTAATTAAATGTTTAGTCGAGTAAGACCGCCGTTCCGAAAATTTCGTTTACATTGGAGGCGCCGGGCATCGATCCCGGTACCTCTCGCATGCTAAGCGAGCGCTCTACCATCTGAGCTACGCCCCCTGTTTAACATAGTAATTAAATGTTTAGTCGAGTAAGACCGCCGTTTCGAAAATTTCGTTTACATTGGAGGCGCCGGGCATCGATCCCGGTACCTCTCGCATGCCAGGCGAGCGCTCTACCATCTGAGCTACGCCCCCTGTTTACCATAGTAATTAAATGTTTAGTCGAGTAAGACCGCCGTTCTGAAAATTTCGTTTACATTGGAGGCGCCGGGCATCGACCCCGTTACCTCTGGCATGCTAAGCGAGCGCTCTACCATCTGAGCTACGCCCCCTGTTTACCATAGTAATTAAATGTTTAGTCGAGTAAGACCGCCGTTTCGAAAATTTCGTTTACATTGGAGGCGCCGGGCATCGATCCCGGTACCTCTCGCATGCTAAGCGAGCGCTCTACCATCTGACCTACGACCCCTGTTTACCATAGTAATTTAATGTTTAGTCGAGTAAGACCACCGTTCCGAAAATTTCGTTTACATTGGAGGCGCCGGGCATCGACCCCGTTACCTCTACCATCTGAGCTACGCCCCCTGTTTACCATAGTAATTAAATGTTTAGTCGAGTAAGACCGCCGTTTCGAAAATTTCGTTTACATTGGAGGCGCCGGGCATCGATCCCGGTACCTCTCGCATGCTAAGCGAGCGCTCTACCATCTGACCTACGACCCCTGATTACCATAGTAATTTAATGTTTAGTCGAGTAAGACCACCGTTCCGAAAATTTCGTTTACATTGGAGGCGCCGGGCATCGATCCCGGTACCTCTCGCATGCTTAGCGAACGCTCTACCATCTTAGCTACGCCCCCTGTTTACCATAGTAATTAAATGTTTAGTCGAGTAAGACCGCCGTTCCGAAAATTTCGTTTACATTGGAGGCGCCGGGCATCGATCCCGGTACCTCTCGCATGCTAAGCGAGCGCTCTACCATCTGAGCTACGCCCCCTGTTTAACATAGTAATTAAATGTTTAGTCGAGTAAGACCGCCGTTTCGAAAATTTCGTTTACATTGGAGGCGCCGGGCATCGATCCCGGTACCTCTCGCATGCCAGGCGAGCGCTCTACCATCTGAGCTACGCCCCCTGTTTACCATAGTAATTAAATGTTTAGTCGAGTAAGACCGCCGTTCTGAAAATTTCGTTTACATTGGAGGCGCCGGGCATCGACCCCGTTACCTCTGGCATGCTAAGCGAGCGCTCTACCATCTGAGCTACGCCCCCTGTTTACCATAGTAATTAAATGTTTAGTCGAGTAAGACCGCCGTTTCGAAAATTTCGTTTACATTGGAGGCGCCGGGCATCGATCCCGGTACCTCTCGCATGCTAAGCGAGCGCTCTACCATCTGACCTACGACCCCTGTTTACCATAGTAATTTAATGTTTAGTCGAGTAAGACCACCGTTCCGAAAATTTCGTTTACATTGGAGGCGCCGGGCATCGACCCCGTTACCTCTGGCATGCTAAGCGAGCGCTCTACCATCTGAGCTACGCCCCCTGTTTACCATAGTAATTAAATGTTTAGTCGAGTAAGACCGCCGTTTCGAAAATTTCGTTTACATTGGAGGCGCCGGGCATCGATCCCGGTACCTCTCGCATGCTAAGCGAGCGCTCTACCATCTGACCTACGACCCCTGATTACCATAGTAATTTAATGTTTAGTCGAGTAAGACCACCGTTCCGAAAATTTCGTTTACATTGGAGGCGCCGGGCATCGATCCCGGTACCTCTCGCATGCTAAGCGAGCGCTCTACCATCTGAGCTACGCCCCCTGTTTAACATAGTAATTAAATGTTTAGTCGAGTAAGACCGCCGTTTCGAAAATTTCGTTTACATTGGAGGCGCCGGGCATCGATCCCGGTACCTCTCGCATGCTAAGCGAGCGCTCTACCATCTGAGCTACGCCCCCTGTTTAACATAGTTATTAAATGTTTAGTCGAGTAAGACCGCCGTTCCGAAAATTTTGTTTACATTGGAGGCGCCGGGCATCGATCCCGGTACCTCTCGCATGCTAAGCGAGCGCTCTACCATCTGAGCTACGCCCCCTGTTTAACATAGTTATTAAATGTTTAGTCGAGGAAGACCGCCGTTCCGAAAATTTCGTTTACATTGGAGGCGCCGGGCATCGATCCCGGTACCTCTCGCATGCTAAGCGAGCGCTCTACCATCTGAGCTACGCCCCCTGTTTACCATAGTAATTAAATGTTTAGTCGATTAAGACCGCCGTTCCGAAAATTTCGTTTACATTGGAGGCGCCGGGCATCGATCCCGTTACCTCTCGCATGCTAAGCGAGCGCTCTACCATCTGAGCTACGCCCCCTGTTTAACATAGTAATTAAATGTTTAGTCGAGTAAGACAGCCGTTCCGAAAATTTCGTTTACATTGGCATCGATCCCGGTACCTCTCGCATACTAAGCGAGCGCTCTACCATCTGAGCTACGCCCCCTGTTTAACATAGTTATTAAATGTTTAGTCGAGTAAGACCGCCGTTCCGAAAATTTCGTTTACATTGGAGGCGCCGGGCATCGATCCCGGTACGTCTCGCATGCTAAGCGAGCGCTCTACCATCTGAGCTACGCCCCCTGTTTACCATAGTAATTAAATGTTTAGTCGAGTAAGACCGCCGTTCTGAAAATTTCGTTTACATTGGAGGCGCCGGGCATCGATCCCGTTACCTCTGGCATGCTAAGCGAGCGCTCTACCATCTGAGCTACGCCCCCTGTTTACCATAGTAATTAAATGTTTAGTCGAGTAAGACCACCGTTCCGAAAATTTCGTTTACATTGGAGGCGCCGGACATCGATCCCGGTACCTCTCGCATGCTTAGCGAACGCTCTACCATCTAAGCTACGCCCCCTGGTTACCATAGTAATTAAATGTTTAGTCGAGTAAGACAGCCGTTCCGAAAATTTCGTTTACAATGGCATCGATCCCGGTACCTCTCGCATGCTAAGCGAGCGCTCTACCATCTGAGCTACGCCCCCTGTTTACCATAGTAATTAAATGTTTAGTCGAGTAAGACCGCCGTTCCGAAAATTTCGTTTACAATGGCATCGATCCCGGTACCTCTGGCATGCTAAGCGAGCGCTCTACCATCTGAGCTACGCCCCCTGTTTACCATAGTAATTAAATGTTTAGTCGAGTAAGACCGCCGTTCTGAAAATTTCGTTTACATTGGAGGCGCCGGGCATCGACCCCGTTACCTCTGGCATGCTAAGCGAGCGCTCTACCATATGAGCTACGCCCCCTGTTTACCATAGTAATTAAATGTTTAGTCGAGTAAGACCGCCGTTTCGAAAATTTCGTTCACATTGGAGGCGCCGGGCATCGATCCCGGTACCTCTCGCATGCTAAGCGAGCGCTCTACCATCTGACCTACGACCCCTGTTTACCATAGTAATTTAATGTTTAGTCGAGTAAGACCGCCGTTCTGAAAATTTCGTTTACATTGGAGGCGCCGGGCATCGATCCCGGTACCTCTCGCATGTTTAGCGAACGCTCTACCATCTGAGCTACGCCACCTGTTTACCATAGTAATTAAATGTTTAGTCGAGTAAGACCGCCGTTCCGAAAATTTCGTTTACATTGGAGGCGCCGGGCATCGATCCCGGTACCTCTCGCATGCTAAGCGAGCGCTCTACCATCTGACCTACGACCCCTGATTACCATAGTAATTTAATGTTTAGTCGAGTAAGACCACCGTTCCGAAAATTTCGTTTACATTGGAGGCGCCGGGCATCGATCCCGGTACCTCTCGCATGCTAAGCGAGCGCTCTACCATCTGAGCTACGCCCCCTGTTTAACATAGTAATTAAATGTTTAGTCGAGTAAGACCGCCGTTTCGAAAATTTCGTTTACATTGGAGGCGCCGGGCATCGATCCCGGTACCTCTCGCATGCTAAGCGAGCGCTCTACCATCTGAGCTACGCCCCCTGTTTAACATAGTTATTAAATGTTTAGTCGAGTAAGACCGCCGTTCCGAAAATTTTGTTTACATTGGAGGCGCCGGGCATCGATCCCGGTACCTCTCGCATGCTAAGCGAGCGCTCTACCATCTGAGCTACGCCCCCTGTTTAACATAGTTATTAAATGTTTAGTCGAGTAAGACCGCCGTTCCGAAAATTTCGTTTACATTGGAGGCGCCGGGCATCGATCCCGGTACCTCTCGCATGCTAAGCGAGCGCTCTACCATCTGAGCTACGCCCCCTGTTTACCATAGTAATTAAATGTTTAGTCGATTAAGACCGCCGTTCCGAAAATTTCGTTTACATTGGAGGCGCCGGGCATCGATCCCGTTACCTCTCGCATGCTAAGCGAGCGCTCTACCATCTGAGCTACGCCCCCTGTTTAACATAGTAATTAAATGTTTAGTCGAGTAAGACAGCCGTTCCGAAAATTTCGTTTACATTGGCATCGATCCCGGTACCTCTCGCATACTAAGCGAGCGCTCTACCATCTGAGCTACGCCCCCTGTTTAACATAGTTATTAAATGTTTAGTCGAGTAAGACCGCCGTTCCGAAAATTTCGTTTACATTGGAGGCGCCGGGCATCGATCCCGGTACGTCTCGCATGCTAAGCGAGCGCTCTACCATCTGAGCTACGCCCCCTGTTTACCATAGTAATTAAATGTTTAGTCGAGTAAGACCGCCGTTCTGAAAATTTCGTTTACATTGGAGGCGCCGGGCATCGATCCCGTTACCTCTGGCATGCTAAGCGAGCGCTCTACCATCTGAGCTACGCCCCCTGTTTACCATAGTAATTAAATGTTTAGTCGAGTAAGACCACCGTTCCGAAAATTTCGTTTACATTGGAGGCGCCGGACATCGATCCCGGTACCTCTCGCATGCTTAGCGAACGCTCTACCATCTAAGCTACGCCCCCTGGTTACCATAGTAATTAAATGTTTAGTCGAGTAAGACAGCCGTTCCGAAAATTTCGTTTACAATGGCATCGATCCCGGTACCTCTCGCATGCTAAGCGAGCGCTCTACCATCTGAGCTACGCCCCCTGTTTACCATAGTAATTAAATGTTTAGTCGAGTAAGACCGCCGTTCCGAAAATTTCGTTTACAATGGCATCGATCCCGGTACCTCTGGCATGCTAAGCGAGCGCTCTACCATCTGAGCTACGCCCCCTGTTTACCATAGTAATTAAATGTTTAGTCGAGTAAGACCGCCGTTTCGAAAATTTCGTTCACATTGGAGGCGCCGGGCATCGATCCCGGTACCTCTCGCATGCTAAGCGAGCGCTCTACCATCTGACCTACGACCCCTGTTTACCATAGTAATTTAATGTTTAGTCGAGTAAGACCGCCGTTCTGAAAATTTCGTTTACATTGGAGGCGCCGGGCATCGATCCCGGTACCTCTCGCATGTTTAGCGAACGCTCTACCATCTGAGCTACGCCACCTGTTTACCATAGTAATTAAATGTTTAGTCGAGTAAGACCGCCGTTCCGAAAATTTCGTTTACATTGGAGGCGCCGGGCATCGATCCCGGTACCTCTCGCATGCTAAGCGAGCGCTCTACCATCTGAGCTACGCCCCCTGTTTACCATAGTAATTAAATGTTTAGTCGAGTAAGACCGCCGTTCTGAAAATTTCGTTTACATTGGAGGCGCCGGGCATCGATCCCGTTACCTCTGGCATGCTAAGCGAGCGCTCTACCATCTGAGCTACGCCCCCTGTTTACCATAGTAATTAAATGTTTAGTCGAGTAAGACCACCGTTCCGAAAATTTCGTTTACATTGGAGGCGCCGGACATCGATCCCGTTACCTCTGGCATGCTAAGCGAGCGCTCTACCATCTGAGCTACGCCCCCTGTTTACCATAGTAATTAAATGTTTAGTCGAGTAAGACCACCGTTCCGAAAATTTCGTTTACATTGGAGGCGCCGGACATCGATCCCGGTACCTCTCGCATGCTTAGCGAACGCTCTACCATCTAAGCTACGCCCCCTGGTTACCATAGTAATTAAATGTTTAGTCGAGTAAGACAGCCGTTCCGAAAATTTCGTTTACATTGGCATCGATCCCGGTACCTCTCAAATGCTAAGCGAGCGCTCTACCATCTGAGCTACGCCCCCTGTTTACCATAGTAATTAAATGTTTAGTCGAGTAAGACCGCCGTTTCGAAAATTTCGTTTACATTGGAGGCGCCGGGCATCGATCCCGGTACCTCTCGCATGCTAAGCGAGCGCTCTACCATCTGACCTACGACCCCTGTTTACCATAGTAATTTAATGTTTAGTCGAGTAAGACCACCGTTCCGAAAATATCGTTTACATTGGAGGCGCCGGGCATCGATCCCGGTGGTCTTACTCGACTAAACATTTAATTACTATGGTAAAAAGGGGGCGTAGCTCAGATGGTAGAGCGCTCGCTTAGCATGCGAGAGGTAACGGGATCGATGCCCGGCGCCTCCAATGTAAACGAAATTTAAGGAACGGCGGTCTTACTCAACTAAACATTTAATTTATATGGTAAACAGGGGGCGTAGCTCAGATGGTAGAGCGCTCGCTTAGCATGCGAGAGGTACCGGGATCGATGCCCGGCGCCTCCAATGTAAACGAGATTTTCGGAACGGCTGTCTTACTCGACTAAACATTTAATTACTATAGTAAACAGGGGGCGTAGCTCAGATGGTAGAGCGCTCGCTTAGCATGCGAGAGGTACCGGGATCGGTGCCCGGCGCCTCCAATGTAAACGAGATTTTCGGAACGGCTGTCTTACTCGACTAAACATTTAATTACTATAGTAAACAGGGGGCGTAGCTCAGATGGTAGAGCGCTCGCTTAGCATGCGAGAGGTACCGGGATCGGTGCCCGGCGCCTCCAATGTAAACGAGATTTTCGGAACGGCTGTCTTACTCGACTAAACATTTAATTACTATAGTAAACAGGGGGCGTAGCTCAGATGGTAGAGCGCTCGCTTAGCATGCGAGAGGTACCGGGATCGATGCCCGGCGCCTCCAATGTAAACAAAATTTTCGGAACGGCTGTCTTACTCGACTAAACATTTAATTACTATAGTAAACAGGGGGCGTAGCTCAGATGGTAGAGCGCTCGCTTAGCATGCGAGAGGTACCGGGATCGATGCCCGGCGCCTCCAATGTAAACGAAATTTTCGGAACGGCTGTCTTACTCGACTAAACATTTAATTACTATAGTAAACAGGGGGCGTAGCTCAGATGGTAGAGCGCTCGCTTAGCATGCGAGAGGTACCGGGATCGATGCCCGGCGCCTCCAATGTAAACGAGATTTTCGGAACGGCGGTCTTACTCGACTAAACATTTAATTACTATAGTAAACAGGGGGCGTAGCTCAGATGGTAGAGCGCTCGCTTAGCATGCGAGAGGTACCGGGATCGATGCCCGGCGCCTCCAATGTAAACGAGATTTTCGGAACGGCGGTCTTACTCGACTAAACATTTAATTACTATGGTAAACAGGGGGCGTAGCTTTTGCCGAAACTCTTTCAACATATGGATGACACTACTATCGTATCTACATCTGAGACTGCTATCCCTCCGATATGCGAAATTCTTTCGGATTTTGGTCGGGTTTCGGGTGCTAAATTAAACCCAGCGAAGTGTCAAGCGAAATGGCTTGGTCATTATCACGGTCGGGATCTTCTCGTCTCGCGTGGTATAACTATCTCAAGTGCGCCTTTGAAGATTCTTGGCATTTGGATTGACTTTGACTATGCCAATTTACCTCAACTTCAGTGGGAAGAGCGGTACAGAAAGTTTTGTCGCGTCTTATGTTCTTGGAAGGGTCGTCCTCTATCTATCATGAGGAAAGTCTTAGTGGTTAACGTTTTGGCTGCGTCTACGCTTTGGCATATCTTGAAAGCCGTCGACATTTCTCGGTTTTGGCTCAGCCAATTTCAAGCCGCCATTTTATCATTTATTTGGGGAACCGGTCCTCACCTTGTCGCGTATGACACTCTCGTTCGGCCAACGTTTTTGGGGGGTTTCGGCCTCGTGGATATCCCGACAAAAGTCAAAGCTTTTCGCGTTCGCGAAATCCTTACTCTGTTTGAAGACGCTACTTCGGATTACTATCGGGACCTTTATTCAGCGATCCTTGACCACTATGGGGGCGATTTGGAACTTGGCATTCAAGTCTTCCGATTAACTATTGACTCGCGTCGTGCTGCCGGTCTTCCCGATCGGTACGTTTCAATGCTTCGCGCTTGGGATGATTATTCTCATCTCAGCGGATGGATTTTTCCCCCTCTCTCGGATTTTTTGGACGAACCACTCTTCCTGAATCCGCGATTGAGCTTGTCACGATTCGGTCGTCTCGAATGTCAATCCTTTTCTCGTGCTGGTTTCCGGACCATTCGTGATTTGTGTTACGAGTACGTTCCAGGTTTTTTACCACAGCAAGCGATCATCGATGCTACCGAGGATTCGATAATCAGAATGTCGCAATCCAAAACGATGGACGTCTATAAAGAACTTATCGCTGCTATTCCTCCTGCCTGGGCAACCAAGATTGCGCGGGGTGTGATGAAACCGCGCCGTTTTCCTGTCGCGCCTAATTTCGGGTTATCGGTTGTAACTGCCAATGGTGAAATGATCAAATTCGCTCTTTCGGTCAAGTTTATGTACGATACTTTCGCGACCGGTTTATCTACGGAGTCCACAAATTGGAAATTTTAACCGAGTTTCGCTTTCACTCACACACCTGATGATGCTACCGAACGGTAAGCGAAACTAGTCGTGACCAGCATTTTAAATAAAATGTTCTTTTATATTTTACTATGCAAAAGTGGTTTGATTTTACTTTATTCAGTATTTTAATGCATAGGGTTAGATACACTATATTTATTCTCTTTTATAATTTTTGGAAAGATAACTACTGATTTAAAAAAAACTGTTATTTTTTAGAAAGTTGTAAATTTATTAAGTGCAATTTTTAAACGGGAAAATTTGGATGTATCGTTGTCAATGTTCCTTTAATGAAACTGTATTTCAGGATGTCATATTTCTAAAAAAGTCCACGCAATATTAAAAAGAGAATGTCGGAATAAGCAAAGAAAACTAAATATGGAAATTCCGTCTGACGTAATTATGAATAATCTATTAAATATAGTTTTTAGGTAATTGCAATATTTATCATTATAATAATGTCGAAATTATTTATTTTTTAACAATGGAGACATTTCCTCTTTTATTTTCGTACCCGCTATGATCACATAAAAATGTTATATTTGTATTGTATCGTTTTAGACATGTGAATAAAGATTTTATATAAAAAACGGCGTTGGTCTCCTAGCCCAGGTAGCAAAAACCCGTTATAATAACGTGTTTTAGGAATGTCGAAATAATGTTTTCGAAAACGTTTTCATTCAGTTGAGTATGTCACCAAAAATAATGTTTTTTCGGACGTTTCTGGGACGTTAAAACTACGTTTAATTATTGTGTATTTTAAGTGACAGAAACACCTCAGAAACGTCGAAATT
Organism: Leiobunum rupestre; assembly: GCF_980474605.1. Taxonomy (NCBI): domain Eukaryota; kingdom Metazoa; phylum Arthropoda; class Arachnida; order Opiliones; family Sclerosomatidae; genus Leiobunum; species Leiobunum rupestre. The sequence continues at coordinate 2,131,410 of NC_143389.1, forward strand.
GCGTGGAAAACATGTCGAAATTCGGTTTTTATCATATTGAAATGTGGTTACCAATACGTTAAAGGTTTACTATTTAAATGTCAATATATAGATTTAAAACCGTTTTAGATTCGTTTCAAAACGTTGATATTTGGTTTTTTTCCTGGTCAGAAATCGTAAGGAAAACGAAAGGCAAATGCTATATCGACGTTTTCATGACCATGAAAAAACCCTAAATAATCGTTATTTTCTAAGCATATTAAACGTTTAAAAAAGACAAAAATGGTACGAAAATTATGTTAAAAAAACGTTTTTATTTCGTTAAAAACGTGCATTAAATATAGCATTGTCAGGTACAAAAAAAAGATCGATTCCATCACTAAAGTTAAACTCAATCAGAAGTATTATTTGCGAGATCTGGTTCAGATTCTGATGGTTTTGTAGACAATGGAGAAATAATTGCCTTCTGTTTTTTGGAAATACGTGTGGAAGATTGTTTTAGCCAATCCTTTATAAAATCTTCAACAATAGATTCCGGAACCTTTTTAAATTCAAAATTTGACCTAACTGAGCCTATAAAGAATAAATGTTTGTCAATAATTTTTCACTAACAAAGGTTCGTATGCGTACTTATCACTAAGTCTTTCGATTTTAATTTTTTGAATGCTAATTTCTTATGCCCAGCCCAATTGTAATGTTGCGCAACTTTATCACTCATTAAAGCGCTTAGAATACGTTGTGTTGTATCTCCAACTGTTCTTCCTCCGAGACCACCAAGAAAAGAAACCTATAAGCAGAATGAAAAATTGGGGTTACTAAATACTGTTGCAGCAATATAATTTTGATAAATTTTAGTTCTGGGAGAAAATAATTTGAACAGGTTTACCAAAATCAGTTGGTTGGTTTTCTCATCAAGAAAATTTTCCACGCAATCCAAAGATTCACAAGAATCAACAGGAAGATTCAAATGATCTATATCAAGCTTGGTGCTCTGCGGAGATTTCTCAACTAATAACTTATTTAATGCTCTTCCGTTTGCATCCACTTGGTCCTTAACCTTTTCTAGTTCCATTATAAACTTCCCCATAATTTTCTCATTAATGGCTTCCTTTAATACATTGTGTAATACATTTGCGTTCACTAAATAAAAAAATTCAGATATAAAGAATTTAGCAAAATAATTTCATAATATAACTCTTACTACAACCATGTGCGTCCTTTCCAGAGGCCATGTGTGATGATTTTGTAGTAAAGCTCTCTCGTCTCTCTATTACAAAAAAGGCTTCAATTATACAAGAAGTTAAATTTTAAATAAATATTTTCTCCAAAATGTAGCTTGCCTTTCATTGGAGATAATTCCTTTCGCATAGGGATAACTTTCGATGAACTTGTTTTGCCAGTCAATTTAGAAGGACCTAAAAACATATGCAATACAGTTACAAATATTTAAATAATGTGAGTTAATAGTTTACTTTTGGCAGGACACAGAGGCACTTTAGGTAAAACAAATTCTGCTATTTTCTTGGGTGTTGGGTCTGACTCTTCTATAACAAAAAACCAATATATTTACGAATATATATTTATACATAAACATATCTTCATCACTAGTGTCTGGAAGGATCTCCTCGCGATGGACATGCTGGCGCTTTCTTTTCTCATGTGCACCTATCTTGGACTCGTTGCAGCTTTCAGATTCGGTTCCTACATCAGATTTACTTTCACTTTCAAGTGCCTTTCGTTCAGCAATTTTAAAATCATCTAAAAGTTAGATTTCTCATTATCAAACTGGATAAAAATAATATTAATCTGAAATTTCTTACCAGTTTCATATAATACAGAATTTATTCCATACTTCCTCCAATTATCGCATGGTTCTTCAGATATTAAACAGGCTTTAATGATTCTTGAATTGGTTTTATAAGGGGGCCAATAACAAAGCTTTTTGGGTTCATTGAACCATACTCTGTTAATAACCGCACATTCTGGTTCTCCGGTAGAAGACTTTTCAGTAAATTCTACGACCATATACATAGTTGACAACCTAAGAAAGGTTTCAATTATAAGTTAAAACTATAACTATAGCATTAAAGGTTCTGAAAGCAGAATGAAATAAATTTTAATTATGTTAAAATAGGAAATACCAATAAAATATATAGGGATTGAGTAAAGTAGCTACGAGGTCTTAACAATAAAATATCGAATTTTTAATTGTCATGCAAAAGTGGCACTGAAATGCCAGATGTTACAGAGTCTGGCATAAAGTAGCATTTTTTTAAAAATTGATCAGCTGGCCATGCTTTTAAGCTGGATAAGTTTGAAAGTTTTTCGATACCTAACAAGCTTGATTTCATAGGGTATGTGTACACATCAGAAACGCTTTTATAATACTTCCAATTATATATACTCTAGAGTTAAATTTCACTATATTGCAAATTTGAATGACTTTCCCATCCTTAATTTTGCAACAGTTATTGCCAGGTTTCAATGTTAGGGTAAAACCCCTTACTATCAATTTCTTAAATTGTATACCATTTAAAAATTCGAGAATCGGTCCATCATTATGTTAATATTTTGTCTCAAAATTATTTAGGTAATTTTAACAAGCACTTTCTTTTCTAAATGTTTTTAGTTCTGTTAGTCTATTAACTACTTGTTGTAAAGGTCGGTTTGGACTGCGCACCAGGTTTTTAATTTCACCTAGATAAGATTCAAATGAGAAGGCAGAAAACTTATCGAGACAACCAAATTTTCTAACACTCCCAGCTAAATGTATTAAGTTATGTACATTGTAGACATAAAATCCTTTCCCATAAATCTGTTTGGCACTACAAACAAAACTTCTAAGAAGATTTTCAGCATAACCAAACATTTCATTGGTAGGGTTTTCCCCAGTTAAAATGTAAATAGCACAATGAAACAATTGGAAATGATCGACAAAATTATTTGGTAATATTCCCCTAAATATAACAAATCCAGTGTATAGTATAAACTGACGAAACTCAGTGGCCTTCCATATATCTAGCTCCGAAAAACTTCTTGGTTTGCGAGAAAATTCAACGGGTGTATTTTTCGAAACATTTAACATTTTAGCGGACAACTGTTCTATAAAAGCAGGTTTTTGTTTCATCGTAGACTTGGGTTTCATTAAACTTGAAATAATTCGTCGGGTACAGCCCAAACAAACGAGATGCATGTAATCGATAGGGAAGTCTGAGATCATGTTAATAGGTAGTTGTAAAAACGGAGAAAAAACATTTGGTAAATGATTTTCTTCGTGAGATCTGTTTCGAAAGTTCTCGTTAGTGCGAAGAGGCGCATTGAAATTGTTTAAAATTACTTTATCGAAGTAGCTTCCCTTGTCTACACAATAATCGCATGAGTTATATCCACTATGATTTTTTATACCTTTTAAATATTCTTTTGCGGGAGCATCACAAACGAAAGGCCCTAACTTTATATCATATGAAAAACCATTCAAGGTTAAACCTTCTCTTGTGAGAATAGCTGCTTCAGCTATAAACTTTTGTAAATACACCCCAAGAGGTTTTGGTTTTGAATTCCCATAGAAAATACCGACCACAAATGGCTTACTGTCAACGAGATCTAAACTACGGGCCAATATTGGCCAGAACTGACCGTTAGTGCTTTTATGAACAGGTATTCCATCAATATTAAAAGATACGTTCAATAAAATAATATCTCTATTAACTCCACTCTTTAGTTTGTTAGTAAGGCCATCAGTTAAACCCACGTGGTAATATTCACCATTATCGAGCTGGTCAACTTTAACAGCTTTCTGACTATTTGAACTAAGGAGAGTTCTCGAATCAAGAGGAAGAATGGTTATATGAGGTTTTAAAATTCTGAGAAGCCCATTTATAGCTTCATGACTTATTTTAAAATCCAAAGACCACTCTTTTAAGTTTTCAAACAAATTATCAATGTTACCATCATCATCACAACAAAAACTATCCTCACTATCCGAGTTAAATTTATCAAATGTAATTGAACTATTAATAGCATTGTTTTCCCCACATTCATCGTCGGAGCTCTCATTGAAATCGTGACAGGAGTTTTCACTGTTGAAGTCACTGTGAACTGGTTCATTAAGGATAAAATCACTGTTTTCTTCGTTGTCGTCACTTTGTTCATTTTCCTTTAATTCACGCAAATGCTGCTGTACAGCTTTTGAAACGTTTCTTATTCTTTGACGTTTAGATAAGGTGTACATCTCTTTTTTGTACACAAACTTTAAGGAATTCCTGTTTCAATTCAAACTGAATTCAGGGTGAACATCAGGTTAGTTATCTAAATATATTAGTTAGGGTTATTACTAGAAAAAGCTTCTCAGCTTGATTTTTAAAGAAGGGCAGCCTCAAAGTCTTTAACACGCAGAAACATTTTACCAAAAAATCTTTGATCTCTGAAAGAAACTTCTAAATTGGTCAGCAGTTGGGCCTTCAAGATTTAAAATATCTTAGTTAAGGTTATTACTTAAAAAAGCTTCTCAGCTTCGTTGATTTTTAAAGAAAAGGGCAGCCTCAAAGTCTCAACACGCAGAAACATTTTACCAAATTTGTTTTTATTCTCTGAAAGAAACTTCTAAATTGGTCAGCAGTTGGGCTTTCAAGATATAAATTATCTAAATATATTAGTTAAGGTTATTACTTAAAAAAGCTTCTCAGCTTCGTTGATTTTTAAAGAAAAGGGCAGCCTCAAAGTATCAACACGCAGAAACATTTTACCAAATTTGTTTTTAATCTCTGAAAGAAACTTCTAAATTGGTCAGCAGTTGGGCTTTCAAGATATAAATTATCTAAATATATTAGTTAAGGTTATTACTAAGAAAAAGCTTCTCAGCTTCGTTGATTTTTAAAGAAAAGGGCAGCCTCAAAGTCTCAACACGCAGAAACATTTTATCAAATTTGTTTTTAATCTCTGAAAAAAACTTCTAAATTGGTCAGCAGTTGGGCTTTCAAGATATAAATTATCTAAATATATTAGTTAAGGTTATTACTTAAAAAAGCTTCTCAGCTTCGTTGATTTTTAAAGAAAAGGGCAGCCTCAAAGTCTCAACACGCAGAAACATTTTACCAAATTTGTTTTTATTCTCTGAAAGAAACTTCTAAATTGGTCAGCAGTTGGGCTTTCAAGATATAAATTATCTAAATATATTAGTTAAGGTTATTACTTAAAAAAGCTTCTCAGCTTCGTTGATTTTTAAAGAAAAGGGCAGCCTCAAAGTATCAACACGCAGAAACATTTTACCAAATTTGTTTTTAATCTCTGAAAGAAACTTCTAAATTGGTCAGCAGTTGGGCTTTCAAGATATAAATTATCTAAATATATTAGTTAAGGTTATTACTTAAAAAAGCTTCTCAGCTTCGTTGATTTTTAAAGAAAAGGGCAGCCTCAAAGTCTCAACACGCAGAAACATTTTACCAAATTTGTTTTTATTCTCTGAAAGAAACTTCTAAATTGGTCAGCAGTTGGGCTTTCAAGATATAAATTATCTAAATATATTAGTTAAGGTTATTACTTAAAAAAGCTTCTCAGCTTCGTTGATTTTTAAAGAAAAGGGCAGCCTCAAAGTATCAACACGCAGAAACATTTTACCAAATTTGTTTTTAATCTCTGAAAGAAACTTCTAAATTGGTCAGCAGTTGGGCTTTCAAGATATAAATTATCTAAATATATTAGTTAAGGTTATTACTAAGAAAAAGCTTCTCAGCTTCGTTGATTTTTAAAGAAAAGGGCAGCCTCAAAGTCTCAACACGCAGAAACATTTTATCAAATTTGTTTTTAATCTCTGAAAAAAACTTCTAAATTGGTCAGCAGTTGGGCTTTCAAGATATAAATTATCTAAATATATTAGTTAAGGTTATTACTTAAAAAAGCTTCTCAGCTTCGTTGATTTTTAAAGAAAAGGGCAGCCTCAAAGTCTCAACACGCAGAAACATTTTACCAAATTTGTTTTTATTCTCTGAAAGAAACTTCTAAATTGGTCAGCAGTTGGGCTTTCAAGATATAAATTATCTAAATATATTAGTTAAGGTTATTACTTAAAAAAGCTTCTCAGCTTCGTTGATTTTTAAAGAAAAGGGCAGCCTCAAAGTATCAACACGCAGAAACATTTTACCAAATTTGTTTTTAATCTCTGAAAGAAACTTCTAAATTGGTCAGCAGTTGGGCTTTCAAGATATAAATTATCTAAATATATTAGTTAAGGTTATTACTTAAAAAAGCTTCTCAGCTTCGTTGATTTTTAAAGAAAAGGGCAGCCTTAAAGTCTCAACACGCAGAAACATTTTACCAAATTTGTTTTTATTCTCTGAAAGAAACTTCTAAATTGGTCAGCAGTTGGGCTTTCAAGATATAAATTATCTAAATATATTAGTTAAGGTTATTACTTAAAAAAGCTTCTCAGCTTCGTTGATTTTTAAAGAAAAGGGCAGCCTCAAAGTATCAACACGCAGAAACATTTTACCAAATTTGTTTTTAATCTCTGAAAGAAACTTCTAAATTGGTCAGCAGTTGGGCTTTCAAGATATAAATTATCTAAATATATTAGTTAAGGTTATTACTAAGAAAAAGCTTCTCAGCTTCGTTGATTTTTAAAGAAAAGGGCAGCCTCAAAGTCTCAACACGCAGAAACATTTTATCAAATTTGTTTTTAATCTCTGAAAGAAACTTCTAAATTAGTCAGCAATTTGGCTTTCAAAATTTAAATTAACTAAATATAAGTTAGGGTTTCATCAAATATTTTTCTAATCTCTGAAATAAACTTTCAATTTGGTCAGCAGTTGCGGCTTTCCTGTATATATTACTTAGGGTTACTAGCCAAAAAAAACACTTCAGTAAACAGGAAAACCAGTAGGGATAGCACAAAGTAAAAATATACCCAACTGTTTTTAAAGGCTGAATTCAACGGAATAATACCATAGCAATAAATTATAAAATCAGTGAGCATTTCAGTTGAGAAATATGAGTCAAATTGGCCTGATGTTGGTTCGAAAAATGTTAGTCCTACTTTTATAGCCTTGACCTAAACACATGCCATCCATAACCAATATTTATTATAATTATCGTTTTAAGCTTAAGATTATACGAATTAAGAAGGAAAAATAAATTAAACTGTTTAAACTTACCGTTTATCACGCTCCAAAATCGGTATTCCCTCGTGGATTTTTAGAAAATCGTGGAATGTTCCGCTGTATTCTGTAGAAGTAGGACTCCACTCGACGGTTAACTTTGTGTATATCACAGAAGGTTAGGTCTAATTATAGTTAGGCTTTGACCTAAACCATCAATAACAAATATATATTTGAATTATAACTTTCAGATTATAAGAATTAAGAAGGAAAAATAAATTAATCAAATAAAACTTACCGTTTATCACCATCCAAAAATTTTTACTCCCTCGTGGATTTTTTGAAAATCGTGGTCCTCGTGGAATGTTTCGCAGTATTCTGATTTTTGTAGTACTAGGGGTAAGACCAGTGTTTCCACTCCACTGTTAAATTTTTTACCCTATTTTAAGTGCGGAAATTCTAGTTTACGCCGCAAAATTTCCCGCCGTAACACATCACATAAAGACTCTACTTTCCCGTCCGTCTTGAAGGCCATAAACAGCGTTGCCAGATTTTTCTGACCGAAATATTGTAGAAAGGGTAATTAACTATAGTACAACCATATAAATTATGGTACTTTTAATTAAAAGTGTTGCAATATAAAAGTACCGGTAACTTCATAATATTGTTTTGAGAAATTGACCGAGTGTGACGTTGAAAAAACAGTTGAGACACGTACGAATCTTTTATAGAAAAGTCTAGTAAGAATTAATAAAGAGTTTTTTTACGATTTTATATTGAAGTTACGTACATTTCTTAATATATAGTTGCATCAAAAATATTGTTTTAAATGATATTTTTCGGCAATTTGGCGGAGTCTTACAATAGCTATTTTGCTATTTGAATTTTGGTGGTGTTAATGGTGAATGGCGAAATAAATTGAGTGATTATACTTTCCCCCTTTTATTTGTTTTTATTTACACTGAAAATCGATATAATTTACTATATACGACCGGTTGTTTCAAAAAGAAATATTACTACGACTCACAACAGTGATCTTACTAATCTTTATTTCGATATCATGCGAATACTATATTTTCATCAGTTTAATAAAGTTACAAACACATCAATATAGTAACTCGTTTTTTAAGCGTTGTAAAATCGAGTTGTTTATACGAAAATAATAGTGTGTTCAGAACACCATTTATTATCGTTTGAAAAACGTGTCAATTTCTACCATACTAAAACGTTACTATTAGCTCGTTTTTTAAACGTCACACAATCGTTAATTTTTGTACGAAAATAATATCAAGTTCATAACACCATATGTCATCGTTTGAAAAACGTACCAATTTCTACCTAAAAAAAACGTTACTATTAGCTCGTTTTTTAAACGTCGCAAAATCGCGAGTGTTTGTACGAAAATAACATCGTGTCCAGAACGCCATATATCATCGTTTGAAAAACGTGTCAATTTCTACCCCACAAAAACGTTACTATTAGCTCGTTTTTTAAACGTCGCAAAATCGCGAGTGTTTGTACGAAAATAACATCGTGTCCAGAACGCCATATTTCATCGTTTGAAAAACGTGTCAATTTCTACCCCACAAAAACGTTACTATTAGCTCGTTTTTTAAACGTCGCAAAATCGATAATTTTGGTACGAAAATAATATCGTATTCAGAACACCCCATTTCATCGCTTATAAAACGTATCAATTGCTACCGCACAAAAACGTTACTAATAACTCGTATTGTAAACGTCACTGATTCGTTTTTTTTGTATGAAAATATTTTCGTGTGGAAAATACTCTTTTTCGCCGTTTTTGAAACGTTGAAAAAATACCGAAAACGTTATTTCAACGGAAATAACGAAATTTCAATCAGATTTAAACGTCTTTTTGCTACCTGGGCGGGATCGATGCCCGGCGCCTCCAACGTAAACGTAATTTTCGGAGCGGCGGTCTTACTCGAATAAACATTTAATTAAAACGGTAAACAGGGGGCGTAGCTCAGACGGTAGAGCGCTCGCTTAGCATGCGAGAGGGACCGGGATCGATGCCCGGCGCCTCCAACGTAAACGTAATTTTCGGAGCGGCGGTCTTACTCGAATAAACATTTAATTAAAACGGTAAACCGGGGGCGTAGCTCAGACGGTAGAGCGCTCGCTTAGCATGCGAGAGGGACCGGGATCGATGCCCGGCGCCTCCAACGTAAACGTAATTTTCGGAGCGGCGGTCTTACTCGAATAAACATTTAATTAAAACGGTAACCAGGGGGCGTAGCTCAGACGGTAGAGCGCTCGCTTAGCATGCGAGAGGGACCGGTATCCATGCCCGGCGCCTCCAACGTAAACGTAATTTTCGGAGCGGCGGTCTTACTCGAATAAACATTTAATTAAAACGGTATACAGGGGGCGTAGCTCAGACGGTAGAGCGCTCGCTTAGCATGCGAGAGGGACCGGTATCCATGCCCGGCGCCTCCAACGTAAACGTAATTTTCGGAGCGGCGGTTTTACTCGAATAAACATTTAATTACAACGGTAAACAGGGGGCGTAGCTCAGACGGTAGAGCGCTCGCTTAGCATGCGAGAGGGACCGGGATCGATGCCCGGCGTCTCCAACGTAAACGTAATTTTCGGAGCGGCGGTCTTACTCGAATAAACATTTAATTAAAACGGTAAACAGGGGGCGTAGCTCAGATGCGATTCGCGTTTGGTTTTTTGGAGAGTGCGGTTCGTTTTTCTTTGCTCTCCTCGTCTTCTCGCTAAGCCTTAGTTTCGGTTCTTTCTCTAACATTTTGTTTGTTTAATTTAAAATTTACTAATTCGCGCAGTTTATTTTTCGTTTTTCGTGCCCTCCTGGGTTTTCTTCTGAAATCCAGGATGGATATTTTAAAGCGCTCCGTTTTTGTGGAGTGTGAAGTTAAAGGGCTACATTCTGCATGACCCCGCAAGTAAGAAGGGAAACGCCTACTTGCTTCGGCCCTACCATTCGACGAGAGCTCTCTGATTTCCCTCTTCTTTCCCCTCTTGCTTGGCCAATTGAAGGGCTGCTTTAGTGTGACGTATTTCTTGTTTAGAATTCCCAACTTCCCGTGAAAATTTTCCCACATTTTTAATATTATTTGTAAAGTGAAGTTTGCCGCAACTGCAAGGGGAGTTATTGCTGCTGTCGTGGGAATTGAAGCGATAGGCTTAGCGGAAGAAGTAGAAATTTATAACGAAGGTAGCATGGAATTGAGAATGTTGAGCTAAGAGCATTATTGGAGAAGCAGGTATTTAATATGTACGTTACAATCGTTTAACAAAGGTTTTAATTGGCGTTATTTTTTACAGATAAGGCTCTTTTCAACGTGTTTTGTCTAATAACCACGAAACTGGGCTACGTTCAGTAACTCTCATCAACACATGCGGCTTTCCGGTTCAAAATTATAAAATTGAAGAGCCAATTGTACAATAGTCTTTGTAAATTATGATTAAATTATTAATTTGGAAATACAAATATATTTATTTGCAGATGCATACTACCGAATGAACTCTGCGCACATCAATAATACACATTCGCATGCATATTTTGCTGAAATCTTTGCACGTTGGCTTAGTGTCCTAACCCACAAGGGCTGGGGCTTAAATATACGTCAACACGAATGATATTTACTGTTATGATTTTTCATTTGATGTTAGGGCCGATGTGTCGATGGAATATAATTTTATCCTGCTGTCTCTTGCATAATTTTCCGAACTTTGAAAAATTTCCCCCGTCCTGTTACAATTGGCAAGAATGTTTTTCAATCAAGAGCACTAAACTCAGTTAATTCATTAGCATTATACTTAAAGGTAATATTTATTTTATCACAATTGCTTTTTACTTAAAAATTTTTCCCTACTCCAGAAGCTTCATTTATCTTCCGAATGTCTCATTCTCTCTGGATGCAGTCAGATTGAAAAGGCTCAATGTAACAATTAACAATTATCTCCTCGCATCATTACCACTCTTTATATATTGCAGATTTTTCACAGAAAGCCCCTATTCGGATGTAAATACTACCAGGTACTCCTCCGTACGACAATTATGCAATAATATGTACAAGTGTTTTCTTTTAAGTGGTTCATTTTTAAGTATGTCTGGATATTATTCGCCACCAGTATTGTTATTTATTGCATCAGATTTTAGGTTGTTCCACTGTTGTAAAATCAGATGAGGAAATTTTGGGGTCTAGCAAAGCTGATTAACCACGAGTGCAACTGTTTCCCATTCTGCTTATAGTTATGAGCACTGCTTTTATGCCGCTGAAGCTTTTCACATTTTTGTTCCTTAAGATGGGGAATAGAGGCTTCCACTTCCTCCGCAGTATATGAAGGGTCTTCATCACCCATTTTTAAACAAATGCTTAGTGCTTACGAAAATATTTCACAAAACCGAACTGAGTCAAATATTTATTACACAAATTTCTACACATTTTCCAAACAATACTAAAAATCTCTATTTATTTTTGTGATTGGGAGAAAAGCCTGTAGGGATGGCGAATGGGTGAGCAGTTATTTCCATAAGTGGATTTAAGAGCCTTCCCTATTTGAATACAGCCAATTATAGCAACATAAATAGTATAATTATCACCACCACCTACATTTGGCTCTTGGAAAAGAGCTCCAGCCACTAAGTAACTACTGATAATACAATCACTAGTTCGCTACTCCTACAGGTTCCTATTTCGATATGGCTTATAGGTGCATAATTTTATATGGCGTACAGGTTCATAATTCTTGCTAGAATATAATTCCATAAAGTAAACGAACTTAAGAATATTCGTCACTTGTTGGTAACTTCACGAAATTCTTCTTCCGTTTTTCCCGCGCAACTGAGTGGTCAAAGTTGGCTGTAGTTTTATATAAATTTTATTCAATAAATTGTACACTAAAGCTGAATATGTAATAAAAATATTGTAAAATAAGTATTTTTTCTGTTTTAATTTCAAACTAGATTACCATGGAAGCAGAAATGCATGTATTTCTGATGAAAGGCTATTTTTAATTATTGTTATTTTTCTAAAAGATGTTTTTCTAAAGTTAATGAAATTTAAAATAGATGGCATTGTTTTAGGGCTATTACTTTTTGGTTTGTAAGAAGATGGCATTACAAAAGTTTGGAATAAAAAATGAAAAATAGATGGTATTGCAAATTTTCTTCAATAAAATAACACTAGATGACACTGTACGCTTAATTTTGGAGTAGGGGGGCGTTTTAACGTTAATTCCGGAACAGGGGTCATCAAGAGTCATGTCCCACTAGTGACGTCGCTGCAGCCCTTCAATTGGCCAAGCAAGAGGGGAAGAAGAGAGAAATCAGTGACCTCTCGTCGAATGGTAGGGCCGAAGCAAGTAGGCGTTTCCCTTCTTACTTGCGGGGTCATGCAGAATACGGCCGAAAGAAGTTTCGAAGCAGGAAATATTGACGGCATGTATTTTGGATTACGGGCCTAATTCGGTTTCGTCGGTTGTTGCTACGGACGGTGGCTATTACGTCACCTTCTTTCGCCAGGATGACGCCGATCTTTGTCTGGATGCTGATCTTCAGGTGGGCGACAAGCGTTTTGATGTGTCTGGGATTGCGAGGAAGACAGTCATTGTTAATATCTTTGGCTTACCAGAATTTGTGAGTGATGAGGCTGTTAAAGAAAAATTGGAGAGCTTATTATGCGAGATTAAAGGGGAAATACTTTGGCGTAAAAATGACGAAGGTGTTTATTTTGGTCTCCGGTCGGTCAAGGTTCGTCTTGCCGAATGCGTTAGTTCCTTACCGTACGGCTTAAAAATAAAGGACGTTCTTGGTCGGGAGACTTTTTACCGAGTTCGTCATAACTCCCAGAGTAAAGTTTGTAATGGGTGTCTTTCATCCAGCCACCTCTACAAGGAATGCCCATCTTTTATTTGTTTTCGATGTAAGAAGCAGGGCCATATGGCTCGGGTCTGCCCCACTCGGTCTACGATTATTGAGTCGAGGGAGACTGACGATGAAGCCAGTTCCGGAATTCTCGGTAATTATCGCTCTAAAGATCATAATGTTCAGGATGTACATATGCCTAATGATACCGGTGCCGCCAAGGGTGGTGACGACGTGGAGAAAAATGAAGTAGCTCTTAGCGTGAAGGACTCGGGTAAACGAGTCCTGCCTTTTACTAGTGGGTCGGACGCTGAAAAACGACAACCTCCACCTAAGAAGTCGAATGTAGTTTCCAAGGATCCGAAGACTCATTCTTCGGACACTCCCGCATCGAAGTCGCTTCCCAGTGTTGTTACCCCCATCCCCACCTCGCATCATGCCGCTAAGAATCGTAACAGTTAACGTCAACGGTCTTCGGAACCTTGACAAGATGAGGGAACTTCTTGTTTTAATAGGCGCGTACGACGTGGTTTTCCTACAGGAGACCCATTGGACGAATGAGTACGTAGGAGTTTTTCGGGACTTTTTCGTGGGCGTGTTTTTTGGGATAATGATCCAGTTACCACTTTTTGCGGCGTAGCGACATGTTTCCGTGCCGGCCTTGGCATTATTCCTTCGCGGGTTTTTCGTAGTGGTTGCGGGCGTTTTTTATCTGTCTCCGCGCTCGTTGACGATTTACCTTTGGATTTTGCGAATATCTACGCGCCGAATGACGCATCGGCGCGAACAGCCTTTTTGTCTACTGCGAAATTATGGTGCTCTATTTTACCTCGTCCGATTATTGCGGGCGATTTTAACGATGTTTTAAGCTATAATCTCGATCGCCGCCCTGCTTCGAAGGCCCGCCCTGTTTGTCAGCCTTCGTCACTTAAATTGTGGTCTGTGGGACTGGATCTTCATGATCCCTGGCGGGCGTGTCACCAAGATCACTTTGATTACACGCGTTCGGGTTTCGTGTACGGGAACTTTGTACTGTCACGTATTGATTATATATTTACCCGCCCTACGGATGCCCATAATTGTTCACGATGTCTTATTTCGCCCATCTCTTTTTCCGATCATAAAGCCGTGTCTCTTGTTTTTGATCCTAGTGGTGTTCAACGCGGGCCTGGGGTTTGGGCATTTAATTCTATTTTACTGGAAAAGGATCGCTTTCGCAACGGCATCCAGCGTATTGTTAATCGGAGTCGCGACACTATAGAGTACCGCGAGAACATATTTAGCTGGTACGAGAACCTTAAAGTCACTATCAAGGACTACGCTATCTTCTATGGTAAAGTTCGCGCTCAGAAGTTACGGAATTCGCGGTCTGCTCTGATAGAGCGGATTTCGGGTCTCGTGGCGCGTTTCGCCAATGATCCGAGCTGCCTGTCGAAATTGTTAGAAGCGAAGCAGTTGCTTGCGGATTTCGATGCTGGGGTAATTCGGGGCCAGGTTCTTCGCGCGAAGGCAGACTTTCAAGAATTGGGAGAGAGACCTACGCGTTATTTTTTGCGTTTGGAGACCCACCGCCAGGGCATTAAGTCAATGGTCGTTTGGTTTCTAGCTCTGGTGAGGTGTTACGTGACGGGGTTCTTATCCGTAACGAAATATTCGAGTTTTACAATGCCCTTTATACCAACGAGCCTATCTGCGAGGAACAGTGTCGCCGTTTTACTGACCTAGTCCGTAACCGTGTTGATGCCGTTGATAGCTCTGCCCTTGAGCAACCGGTTGCTTGAGGGGAAATCGAACACGCCTTGGGTTCTATGAAGAACAATAAGAGTCCGGGTCTTGACGGTTTAACGGTGGAGTTTTGGCGCTTTTTTCTCCCTCTAATCAAAAACGAATATCTCGGTATGGTTCAAACTATCCGCGACCATGGGCACATTCCTCCCAGTATGAAAGTTGGTCTCATAGTTCTTGTGCCGAAAGCTGGTGACTTGTCGCTTTTAAAAAATTGGCGTCCTATTACATTGTTAAACACGGACTATAAAATTTTATCCAAGGTTTTCGCGCTTCGCCTCGCTCGACTGTTACCAAATATTACGTCACCGACTCAGACGGGAGCGGTTCGCGGTCGGGACATTTCTTTCACTACCAGGACTTTGTCGGATGTAACGGAGCTTCTGCGGATTCGTGGGGAAGGTGGTATTCTCGTACAGTTGGACCTCTTGAAAGCTTTCGATCAGGTGTCTTGGCCGTTTTTATTCGCATTATTAGCCTCGATGGGGTTTGGCCCTTTCTTCTGCCGGTGGATTCAAGCTTTTATCGCGGGTTCCAAGGCCTGTGTCAAAATCAACGGTCATTTAACTCCTCTGTTCTCGTTGGGTCGCTCGGTTCGTCAAGGTTGCCCTCTCAGCCCATTGCTGTATATATTAACTTCGGAACCATTGTTTAGCGCGGTGAATCGCCACGACACAATACCGGCACTCCGTCTCTCTGCTCATTCGCTTTTGCCGAAACTCTTTCAACATATGGATGACACTACTATCGTATCTACATCTGAGACTGCTATCCCTCCGATATGCGAAATTCTTTCGGATTTTGGTCAGGCTTCGGGTGCTAAATTAAACCCAGCGAAGTGTCAAGCGAAATGGCTTGGTCTTTATCACGGTCGGGATCTTCTCGTCTCGCGTGGTATAACTATCTCAAGTGCGCCTTTGAAGATTCTCGGCATTTGGATTGACTATGACTATGCTAATTTACCTCAACTTCAGTGGGAAGAGCGGTACAGAAAGTTTTGTCGCGTCTTGCGTTCTTGGAAGGGTCGTCCTCTATCTATCATTGGGAAAGTCTTAGTGGTTAACGTTTTGGCTGCGTCTACGCTTTGGCATATCTTAAAAGCGGTCGACATTTCTCGGTTTTGGCTCAGCCAATTTCAAGCCGCCATTTTATCATTTATTTGGGGAACCGGTCCTCACCTTGTCGCGTATGACACTCTCGTTCGGCCAACGTTTTTGGGGGGTTTCGGCCTCGTGGATATCCCGACAAAAGTCAAAGCTTTTCGCGTTCGCGAAATCCTTACTCTGTTTGAAGACGCTACTTCGGATTACTATCGGGACCTTTATTCAGCGATCCTTGACCACTATGGGGGCGATTTGCAACTTGGCATTCAAGTCTTCCGATTAACTATTGACTCGCGTCGTGCTGCCGGTCTTCCCGATCGGTACGTTTCAATGCTTCGCGCTTGGGATGATTATTCTCATCTCAGCGGATGGATTTTTCCCCCTCTCTTGGACTTTTTGGACGAACCACTCTTCCTGAATCCGCGATTGAGCTTGTCGCGATTCGGTCGTCTCGAATGTCAATACTTTTCTCGTGCTGGTTTCCGGACCATTCGTGATTTGTGTTACGAGTACGTTCCAGGATTTTTACCACAGCAAGCGATCATCGATGCTACCGAGGATTCGATAATCAGAATGTCGCAGTCCAAAACGATGGACCTCTATAAAGAACTTATCGCTGCTATTCCTCCTGCCTGGGCAACCAAGATTGCGCGGGGTGTGAAGAAACCGCGCCGTTTTCCTGTCGCGCCTAATTTCGGGTTATCGGTTGTAAATGACAATGGTGAAACGATCAAATTCGCTCTTTCGGTCAAGTTTATTAACGATACTTTCGCGACCGGTTTATCTACTGAGTCCAGCGGCGAGGAGCGTTGGCGTCGCTTTTTCGGTGGCCCTCTATGCCGTGTTCGTTGGAAATTCGTCCGTTCCAACTTTTTGGGCACTTCCCTTTCTGCCATGAATCTTCGACTGATCCATCAGGGTTTTCCAGTAAAGTCACGTTTAGTGCACGGTCTCGTGGTCCCGGACTCTGGATGTCCCTTTTGTCAAACCGGCTCCGAAACTGTAGAACATCTTTTCGTGGAGTGTCCCGTGGTGTCGCAATGGTGGACTTGGTTGTTCTGTGCCGTCTTGGACCTTTCCCGGGACTTATTCGGTGGTCCTACAAAAACTCGAAACTCTTTTATAATTTTTGGCGAGATAACTACTGATTTAAAAAAACCTGTTATTTTTTGGAAAGTTGTCAATTTATTAAGTGCAATTTTTAAACGAGAAATTTGGATGTATCGTTGTCAATGTTCCTTTAATGAAACCGTATTTCAGGATGTCATATTTCTAAAAAAAGTCCGCGCAATATTAAAAAGAGAATGTCGGAATAAGCAAAGAAAACTAAATATGGATATTCCGTCTGACGTTATCATGAATAATCTATTAAATATAGTTTTTCGGTAATTGCGATATTTATCATTATCAATGTCGAAATTATTTATTTTTTAACAATAGAGACATTTCCTCTTTTATTTTCGTACCCGCTATGATCACATAAAATTGTTATATTTGTATTGTATTGTTTTAGACATGTGAATAAAGATTTTATTAAAAAAAAAAAAAGCGCTCGATGCCCGGCGCCTCCAACGTAAACGTAATTTTCGGAGCGGCGGTCTTACTCGAATAAACATTTAATTAAAACGGTAAACAGGGGGCGTAGCTCAGATGGTAGAGCGCTCGCTTAGCATGCGAGAGGGACCGGGATCGATGCCCGGCGCCTCCAACGTAAACGTAATTTTCGGAGCGGCGGTCTTACTCGAATAAACATTTAATTACAACGGTAAACAGGGGGCGTAGCTCAGATGGTAGAGCGCTCGCTTAGCATGCGAGAGGGACCGGGATCGATGCCCGGCGTCTCCAACGTAAACGTAATTTTCGAAGCGGCGGACTTACTCGAATAAACATTTAATTAGAACGGTAAACAGGGGGCGTAGCTCAGATGGTAGTGCGCTCGCTTAGCATGCGAGAGGGACCGGGATCGATGCCCGGCGCCTCCAACGTAAACGTAATTTTCGAAGCGGCGGTCTTACTCGAATAAACATTTAATTAAAACGGTAAACAGGGGGCGTAGCTCAGATGGTAGAGCGCTCGCTTAGCATGCGAGAGGGACCGGGATCGATGCCCGGCGCCTCCAACGTAAACGTAATTTTCGGAGCGGCGGTCTTACTCGAATAAACATTTAATTAAAACGGTAAACAGGGGGCGTAGCTCAGATGGTAGAGCGCTCGCTTAGCATGCGAGAGGGACCGGGATCGATGCCCGGCGCCTCCAACGTAAACGTAATTTTCGGAGCGGCGGTCTTACTCGAATAAACATTTAATTAAAACGGTAAACAGGGGGCGTAGCTCAGATGGTAGAGCGCTCGCTTAGCATGCGAGAGGGACCGGGATCGATGCCCGGCGCCTCCAACGTAAACGTAATTTTCGGAGCGGCGGTCTTACTCGAATAAACATTTAATTAAAACGGTAAACAGGGGGCGTAGCTCAGATGGTAGAGCGCTCGCTTAGCATGCGAGAGGGACCGGGATCGATGCCCGGCGCCTCCAACGTAAACGTAATTTTCGGAGCGGCGAACTTACTCGAATAAACATTTAATTAAAACGGTAAACAGGGGGCGTAGCTCAGATGGTAGAGCGCTCGCTTAGCATGCGAGAGGGACCGGGATCGATGCCCGGCGCCTCCAACGTAATCGTAATTTTGGGAGCGGCGGTCTTACTCGAATAAACATTTAATTAAAACGGTAAACAGGGGGTGTAGCTCAGATGGTAGAGCGCTCGCTTAGCATGCGAGAGGGACCGGGATCGATGCCCGGCGCCTCCAACGTAAACGTAATTTTGGGAGCGGCGGTCTTACTCGAATAAACATTTAATTAAAACGGTAAACAGGGGGTGTAGCTCAGATGGTAGAGCGCTCGCTTAGCATGCGAGAGGGACCGGGATCGATGCCCGGCGCCTCCAACGTAAACGTAATTTTCGGAGCGGCGGTCTTACTCGAATAAACATTTAATTAAAACGGTAAACAGGGGGCGTAGCTCAGATGGTAGAGCGCTCGCTTAGCATGCGAGAGGGACCGGGATCGATGCCCGGCGCCTCCAACGTAAACGTAATTTTCGAAGCGGCGAACTTACTCGAATAAACATTTAATTAAAACGGTAAACAGGGGGCGTAGCTCAGATGGTAGAGCGCTCGCTTAGCATGCGAGAGGGACCGGGATCGATGCCCGGCGCCTCCAACGTAAACGTAATTTTCGGAGCGGCGGTCTTACTCGAATAAACATTTAATTAAAACGGTAAACAGGGGGCGTAGCTCAGATGGTAGAGCGCTCGCTTAGCATGCGAGAGGGACCGGGATCGATGCCCGGCGCCTCCAACGTAAACGTAATTTTCGAAGCGGCGAACTTACTCGAATAAACATTTAATTAAAACGGTAAACAGGGGGCGTAGCTCAGATGGTAGAGCGCTCGCTTAGCATGCGAGAGGGACCGGGATCGATCCCGGCGCCTCCAACGTAAACGTAATTTTCGAAGCGGCGAACTTACTCGAATAAACATTTAATTAAAACGGTAAACAGGGGGCGTAGCTCAGATGGTAGAGCGCTCGCTTAGCATGCGAGAGGGACCGGGATCGATGCCCGGCGCCTCCAACGTAAACGTAATTTTCGAAGCGGCGGACTTACTCGAATAAACATTTAATTAGAACGGTAAACAGGGGGCGTAGCTCAGATGGTAGTGCGCTCGCTTAGCATGCGAGAGGGACCGGGATCGATGCCCGGCGCCTCCAACGTTATCGTAATTTTGGGAGCGGCGGTCTTACTCGAATAAACATTTAATTAAAACGGTAAACAGGGGGTGTAGCTCAGATGGTAGAGCGCTCGCTTAGCATGCGAGAGGGACCGGGATCGATGCCCGGCGCCTCCAACGTAAACGTAATTTTCGAAGCGGCGGACTTACTCGAATAAACATTTAATTAAAACGGTAAACAGGGGGCGTAGCTCAGATGGTAGAGCGCTCGCTAAGCATGCGAGAGGGACCGGGATCGATGCCCGGCGCCTCCAACGTAAACGTAATTTTCGAAGCGGCGGACTTACTCGAATAAACATTTAATTAGAACGGTAAACAGGGGGCGTAGCTCAGATGGTAGAGCGCTCGCTTAGCATGCGAGAGGAACCGGGATCGATGCCCGGCGCCTCCAACGTAAACGTAATTTTCGAAGCGGCGGACTTACTCGAATAAACATTTAATTAGAACGGTAAACAGGGGGCGTAGCTCAGGTGGTAGAGCGCTCGCTTAGCATGCGAGAGGGACCGGGATTTATGCCCGGCGCCTAACGCGTGGTCTAACAAATCTTAATTTCGTCTGGTAAAATGCGATGTACCGCGCGAATCTTTTTACCTTCAGTAAGGGGATTATTCTTTTGACCGAATGGTTTTTGTAATCGTTCCGAATACTCATAGACGGAGACTTGGGAGCGCTGAATATTCTCGCTAATTTTGTCCTTAATATTATCGTCATTATCCTTGCGTTTAAAAGGCGTTTAAGTAGCTATTTCTAAACTATCCCATGAATAGATGGGTTTAATTTCCTCATACCGATCAAGAGCCGTCCCATTAAGTAAGGTGTGCACCCATTGTTGCAGTAATTGGGAATCGCTAAGATTAACCGTTAATTGCAACTGCTTAGCCCTGCGCAAAAATTCTTTAGGATCGGGGTCCTTTGGGTTACGCGTATTGTAACGCTTTTCTATTACTAATATAGGCCTATAGGTGTCTAGCGTTGACATATACTACTACTACTATGCTACTAGATTAAAATGATTCGTAAGGACTCTAATGAATTATAAAGTAAGGACAAGTTTTTGCCATACCCAGATTCCGATTTAATGATCAACTACTAAATTTATTATTAGACAAACATCGAATCGAACTACTAAATAAAAACCAAACAATACCACTAACAAATAAAATACTACTAGATTAATTTACATGACTCTCAAAATAACTACATGCAGCATGCACTCGACCAATGCCAGACTACTAAAAACACACGGTCTACTATATACACTAATTGCGCCATATAAAATGGAATATTCTTGATTATCGTTGGTCTCAAGACTTGAAAATAATTGAATAATGTAGATGCGAGGAGAGAGTTCGTAGAGATGAAGAGACGAGTTGGAGGCTTGAGACATTGGAGATACGATGAGGCTACTACTATTGTCTACGAGGTGTCGTGCTGGTGATGGGCATAGGAAAACCATGGTCCGGCGATAACTGCTCAATTGGCTGGAGACATTCATAGATTGCGACCAGCGCGAAAACTATGTTCCTTTTCTTAAGGTCATCCGGAGCGGTGTTTTTAAGAGCATCCTTTTCTTTTGGTTCGGAGATACGGTTCCCCTTCTCTCTTTTTTTACTTCTTCTCTTCCAGTTTTGTTGTATAAGCCCAGTGACGTTGGGTCCATCCTGGTTTTTTCGTTTTCGAATCGAATTACTCAAACGGCTGTCACGTGGAGGTACACTATGATTTGACCATAAACAAATTTCAACGTCAGGCTTAATTTCAAGCGCCCATGTGTTTCACATGTGTTTTAATTTCTTTACATCACAAGACACGCACACATTCAGTGACAATTACACCAAACAATATTATCGAGGCACACTACTATAATTGTAAGCATTTTTCGAGAAAATCTGGCAAAGGTTCTAGTTCAATAGTAAATACACGTGGAATGCACACTATACGCTAGTCACCGTCGATTCTAAAGACGATCGGTGACAGGTGGGCAATTTCGGGCATCTATAGAGATTCCTTTTAGCAGAGTAGTAACGATGGAAACATGTTGGATCCCTCATTTGACCTTTCGCTAACTACTTCCCATTCCCACAAACTATCCAACGCGACCATATGGGGATGCCGAGGCACAATTTGGTCTCATAGAACAATAAAAGTAAAAGATTGGAATCGTCTACGCTCGCGTCTACTTGAAAGAGTGAGACCAAAAAATCCAAAGCAGTCGAAATTAGGGCGTGTTGCAAAAGTCTGCTTTACTAAAATCAAACTTGTTAAATTCAATGGGCTAGCACTTTGCCTAGCACTTTGGCAACAGGCCCTTAAGCGGAAAAGTATGTGACCATGGGGACACAATCTCCGTCTTGCCATATTCTTAGTACATAAATACATTCTAATCACTGAGGTAATATAAAATCACATGGCCTGAACAGCTTTTGTATTGGTTTGCCCACCCGGGTACCCTGAGGGTGGGCGGTGGCCACTCTTTAACATAGGATGGTAAATTATATATCAGACGCTGGGAAATCATATGGCTTCAACAGCTTTTGTATTGGTTTGCCCACCCGGGTATCCTGAGGGTGGGCGGCACCCACTCTTTAACTTAGGATATCAATTTATATATCAAACGATAAGAAATCACGTAGCCTCAACAGTTTTTGTATTAGTTTGCCTACCTGTGTCTACTAAGGGTGCATGGGTTTGCTCACTCGAATACACTGATCTGGAACTAATATTACGGCCTGGGCCGACTTGTTGTTTTCTATTTCCGACAGTTTCACGGACACATCCTAATTGTATACTATATCTAATGGGAAGTTATGTATGTCGACGTTAAAAAACCTAGAAGAGGGTTTGGCGGGATATCCAAAGGGAAATTAATATTCTCGCTTTTAAAATTTTCGAACTCTATGCAATGGTTTTTACCTCTCCGAGGGGACAATTACCGTGTCTGTCTCTATGTGTGTCTGCGTTCGCAATTTCCGTGCAAAGGTTAATCATTGCGTACACAGTTTCTCGAAATTTTTGCGTTTCTCGAAGGGTTGGCACAACCACCGTCAGACGGTGAGCGTTAACGGCTTGATTTGCGGTTGGGTTTGGTTTGGTTGATTTTTTTCGTCAACGCTCACCATCGCGACGGTTTTAATTCAGTTTGATTGGATATTTCGTTATTGTAATGTTTATGTGTAGGTTGTGAATGTTGAGTTCGTGTTGTGACGGTTGTTGGTGTTGTGTTTGTGATATGATGGTTGTCGATGTTGAGTTTCTTGTATTTGTATGGGCGTTTTCTCTCAAACTTCTTCTTAATGACTTTGGGACGGACCGAGTGCTGAGTGTTATGCAACCTCTCAACATCCAATGGCAGTGTTTCCACCAATTGTACACGGTATTCGTCTAAGTATCAATTGTCGATTTGTTGGCGTCAGCCGGGAATCGAACCCGGGTCTGCCCCGTGCAAGAGATGTACTCTAACCACTCAGCCACCAACGCTTGTTAATTTACGGTGTTTTTCTAAAAAAACAAATTTGGCGAATGTCCTTTACAAAGTTTTAACGTTACGTACTATAATTTATCCCACATCATTTTAAATATTTATAAATAATATTAATCTTAAATTTAATTAAATATTTATAAATTATATTAATCTTATATTTAATTAAATATTTATAAATTATATTAATCTTATATTTAATTAAATATTTATAAATTATATTAATCTTATATTTAATAAAATATTTATAAATTATATTAATCTTATATTTACTAAAATATTTATAAATTATATTAATCTTATATTTAATTAAATATTTTAGTATATTAATCTTATATTTAATTAAATATTTTAGTATATTAATCTTATATTTAATTAAATATTTTAGTATATTAGTCTTATATTTAATTAAATATTTTATTATATTAATCTTATATTTAATTAAATATTTTAGTATATTAATCTTATATTCAATTAAATATTTTAGTATATTAATCTTTCATTTAATTAAATATTTAAGTATATTAATCTTATATTTAATTAAATATTTTAGTATATTGAAATGAATGAAATGAAATGAAATGAAACGGGGTTTAATGCGTACCAAAACAATACAATTGTATCAGCAAGTTGATACACACACTACAAAAATGTATTCAGAAAGTTAAAAAGTAACATGGAGTACTCTCTTAATTAAACAATTTGGTATATGTAAAAAATATTTTCCTTGGAATATGAGTAAATTAACGATACAAAGTCAAATTCAGTTAGGGAAAACAAAATTGAAGAACATTTACAAATTTCTCAAATCTTTCAATTTGCAATCGAAAAAATCAATTAACTGACCAAATTTATTGGCAGTTTTTAGTATCCGATTTAATGGGTGTAATTCGCTAATATTCGTTTTAAACATCGTATAATTTCTAGTGTTATAGATAGGTACACATATATTGATTTCTGATAAAATATTGGAACATGGTAAGTAATTTTGAAGGAGTTTATACAAAAATATTAGTTCTGATTTCTCTCGCGATTTATAAAGCGTAGGTTAACCAATGTCTTTGAGAATATTTTGGTAATTATAACGACATTTATGTTTTAGGAAATATAAATATAAATTATCAATAAATTTTCTTTGAATACTTTCAATGTTATTTAAAAGGTATTCACTACAGCCACCCCAAGTAATTGATCCGTACATAGCTCTCGATCGAATTAGGCTTTGATATAATAATATGAAATGCCGACTAGAATTTAAATTTTTGCTAATTTTAAGGATGACGCCTAATAGACGCCTGCACGAGCTTACGGTGTTTTGAATATGCTCTTTGAAATAAAGGCCCTGATCTAAAATTACACCTAGGTCATGTACGCTACTTTTTCTATTAATGATGTCATCATTTATTTTAGAAGTGTACCTAATATGCGATGTTTTTCTACTAAATGATATAACTACAGATTTGGCCGGATTAATCGGTAAATTATTCTTAAGACACCATTTGGAAATTATGTTTAGATCTTGTTGTAGTAGCTAACAAGCCGCCAGATTATGAATGGTCCGACATACCTTATTATCGTCAGCAAACGGATAAATGTTGGAGTTAGAAAGTTTGAACTGTAGGTCATAAATATAAATGTTAAAGAGCAATGGACCTAGCGAAGAACCCTGCGGTACACCACAGGTGGCAGGGTAAGTAACGTTCGTCGTCACTCCATGGCACCTTAGAACATTTATCCTGTTAGCCAGGTAATCTCTAAGCCATTCCAAAAGGTCACCATGAAGGCCAAAGTTATGAAGTTTTTTGATGAGAAAGTGATGTGATACTCTATCAAAGGCTTTCGCTAGATCTAGAAATATCACATCTACCTGTTTTATCTGATTAAAATTTGATACAATGTTATTTATAAACGAGATATGATTTGCTTCAACGCTTTTACCTTTCGAGAAACCATGTTGACCATCATTGGGAAAATTATTGAACCAATTTGACAAATTTGTGTGCATGATACTATCGAATATCTTAGCGAACACGCAAAGTAGAGAGATCGGCCGATAATTTTTAGCATCGCCAGCGAAACCGTTTTTAAAAATGGGGCTAACTAGTAGAATCTTCCATAAAGCCGGAAATGTTTTTGTCTTAATTGAAAGGTTATAAATATGCTGAAGTAATGGAATAAAAATGTCACCACAGCCCTTAACAATAAACGGTGGAATATTGTCGATTCCGGTAGAAAATGTTAGTTTTCATTTCAAGATGGCTTCTTGAATCATTTTTTCGGTAATATATAAATTGCTGAAGGTGTCCGAATAGGAGTTTGAAGTATCATACTTAAAAGGTTGGTTTAAATCTGCATTATCCACGGCGATGTTACTAAAATTATCAAGGAAAGTTTCATCCAGTTCATAGGGACTGGTAACAAACTTATCATCGCGCTTTAACCTGATGGCCATAGGCTTTTTATTAATGTTACGGTTGACGTACTTCCAGAACATTTTCGGATGTTTTAAGGCACTTTCACATAAATTATAATTCATGTTTTGTTTGTCTCTATTTAATAAATGTTTTGAAGTAGATCGTAATTGACAAAATTGTAAACGGTCTGAAACGCAGCCTGTTCGCTTAAATTTGTTGTGGTAGGATTTCTTACGCTTTAAAACATTAATCAATTCAGTTGAATACCAATCTGGGAAATTTTTAAAGGTTTTGTGTTTCTTTTTGGGGATAAATAAATTAATAGCAGTTTCGATAGATTTAGTTAGTAAATCTACGCAAGTATCGACATTAGTTTGTGTATAAAAGTCGGACCAATCATCATCGCGCAGATATTTGTATAAACTAGAATAACTGCCTTTACTGTAATTAAAATATTTATAGTCTAAAGGGACCGATTTATCAAAAATTAGGGGAATCTCAACTAATAAGGGGGGTGAAATTTATCAATAGGAACAAGGGGGTCAGAAAGGGGAGAAATAATGGAGGAATCCATATTTGTCAGACATAAGTCCAAAGTGTTTCCAAAGTGGTTTACTATGCTATTAATTTGACGAAGGTTACTGGCGTAACAAATATCAAAAACACACCTTGCTTTTTTCTGGTTATAAAATGAGCAAAGGGATACATCATAATCCAGCCAGTCAACTTTGGGAAGGTTAAAGTCACCCAAAATTAAAATATCGTTTTGTAAATTTAGCGCGTTAATTTGCCAATGTTTGCTTAGGTTGTCGAATAATTCTGCGCTGCATCCAGGTGAGAAGTAAATATTACCAATCAAAAGTGACTTTACGGAGTTAATTTTGATTTCCACGAAAACGCATTCTGGTATTATTTCCAAATCTGTCCGTCTAAGTACTGTGAAAGAATTTTTGACTGCGATTAAGACTCCGCCTCCTCGAATATCATTGGCAGTAACTCTTAATCTGTCCGAACGGAATATAGAATAGGTACTTGGAAAATAATCAAGATAAAATGTGTGTCATTAAACCAGGTTTCAGTTAAGCAGACGACATCTAAACTAGATAAACTAATATTTGTGTTAAAAATTTCGCATTTAGTTCTAAGTCCTCGAGTATTTTGATATCCTATTTGAAGTCTCCTAGTCATTTATGGGTTCAGGTTGGAAGTTAAATCTTTGATCATCGTGCAGTTTTCCTCGAAATTCCATGATGAGACAATCGGCTGGCCAGATATCAGGGTCGAAGAGTTCAGGGAACTCCGATTCTTCCGAACTAACTACTAAAGACGAGTAACTATTGAATTTTGTTTTCAATTTCACACTCTTGATTGTTTTCAAATTTGTGTCTTGATTAGGAATTTCCTGGAGGTCAGTGTCCATTAGGTCTGGAGAAAGCCTAGTAACAAAAATGGCTTTCCTTCGAGGTTTCACATGCCTTACGACAGTCTTTAATTTTGACTGGGTCTTGGTCTCATTAAAGCTTTCTCTAACGACCTTATTGCCGTGTGGTATCGAAGGAGCCACTGGCGAACGGTCCGCAACATATTTATTTGAACGTGATAGTGTATTTGGAGACGTTATTTCCAGGGTATCTCTACCACTAGGATTTCTGAGGGGTTTATTTTGATTTGTCGAAACCTTATACGAATTAGGTTGTTTTACAGATGTGGCAGAACTAGGAACGAATGAAGAAGCAGTGGGATTTAGTCCAATGTGTTCTTGTAAATGGTTAAATATTTAAGTATATTAATCTTATATTTAATTAAATATTTTAGTATATTAATCTTATATTTAATTAAATATTTAAGTATATTAATCTTATATTTATTTAAATATTTTTGTATATTAATCTTATATTTAATTAAATATTTTAGTATATTAATCTTATATTTAATTAAATATTTTAGTATATTAATCTTATATTTAATTAAATATTTTAGTATATTAATCTTATATTTAATTAAATATTTAAGTATATTAATTTTATATTCAATTAAATATTTAAGTATATTAATCTTATATTTAATTACATATTTTAGTATATTAATCTTATATTTAATTAAATATTTAAATATATTAATCTTATATTAAATTAAATATTTTAGTATATTAAACTTAAATTTAATTAAATATTTTAGTATATTGATCTTATATTTAATTTAATATTTTAGTATATTAATCTTATATTTAATTAAATATTTTAGTATATTAATCTTATATTTAATTAAATATTGAAGTATATTAATCTTATATTTATTTAAATATTTTTGTATATTAATCTTATATTTAATTAAATATTTTAGTATATTAATCTTATATTTAATTAAATATTTAAGTATATTAATCTTATATTTAATTAAATATTTTAAAATATTAATCTTATATTTAATTAAATATTTTAGTATATTAATCTTACATTTAATTAAATATTTTAGTATATTAATCTTATATTTAATTAAATATTTTAGTATATTAATTTCATATTCAATTAAATATTTAAGTATATTAATCTTATATTTAATTAAATATTTTAGTATATTAATCTTATATTTAATTAAATATTTAAATATATTAATCTTATATTTAATTAAATATTTTAGTATATTAATCTTACATTTAATTAAATATTTTAGTATATTAATCTTATATTTAATTAAATATTTTAGTATATTAATCTTATATTCAATTAAATATTTAAGTATATTAATCTTATATTTAATTAAATATTTTAGTATATTAATCTTATATTTAATTAAATATTAAAATATATTAATCTTATATTTAATTTAATATTTTAGTACATTAATCTTATATTTAATTATATATTTTAGTATATTAATCTTATATTTAATTTAATATTTTAGTATATTAATCTTATATTTAATTTAATATTTTAGTATAATAATCTTATATTTAATTAAATATTTTATTATATTAATCTTTTATTTAATTTAATATTTTATTATATTTATCTTATATTTAATTAAATATTTTAGTATATTAATCTTATATTTAATTAAATATTTTAGTATATGAATCTTATATTTAATTTTATATTTAAGTATAATAATCTTATATTTAATTAAATATTTTAAAATATTAATCTTATATTTAATTAAATATTTTAGTATATTAATCTTACATTTAAATAAATATTTTAGTATATTAATCTAATATTTAATTAAATATTTTAGTATATTAATCTTACATTTAATTAAATATTTAAGTATATTAATATTATGTTTAATTAAATATTTTAGTATATTAATCTTACATTTAATTAAATATTTTAGTATAATAATCTTATATAGTTAAAATTTTTAAAAAAGACTGATACTTCATGGAGTTTTAAATTTTTTTATTTATTTACAAATATTAGAAGCTTTCGGACCGTGGTCCTTCCTCAGCTAGTCAATTATACATTTTAAATTTAAAATGTATAATTGACTAGCTGAGGAAGGACCACGGTCCGAAAGCTTCTAATATTTGTTAATAAATAAAATATTTTAAAACTCCATAAAGTATCAGTCTTTTTTAAAAAAATTTAACTATTCAAAATAACCATGATGGAACAAAATTTTAAAATTTATAAATATTAATCTTATATTTAATTAAATATTTTAGTATATTAATCTTATAATTAATTAAATATTTAAGTATATTTATGTAAAATTTGATCGTGATCAGGAATTGAACTCGGGTTTCATTGTTACAATGCAGATAGTTCACTGCCGAGCCATTGACTTCCATAAGGAAAATAAATAAGTATAGGAACCATTATGATAAGGCGGGGTATTTTACTAAATGGATGTTTATTGAACTTTGTTTTTTAATTTTTATGAACTTGTTAAAGTCTAAATATTTACGTATGAAAATTTAAAGGTTAAATCTTGTTTTAGTGCAGTCAGAAGATAAAATGGTTAAGTTTTTGTAATTTATTTCGTTTTTCAGTCTTTTTTATCTAGCGTATTAGTTTTCTAGGGTAATAGTTCATTTATGAAAGAAATATCGAGCTGCTTACATAGTGGTCTGGGTTTGTATTTGGGTCGTCATTACTTCGTAATTTATTTTAAACGTTTCGTCGACTGATTAAGATGTTAAATACAGTTCATCAATTGGGATAGTTTGTTTTGTTTATAAAGAGCCCTAACTATTCCGTCTACGGTCATTTATTATTTATTCAAGGGGCTTTCTGAGCTTGGTGAATGGTAAGTTTTTCGCTTCTTGTTAATTCATTTTTTATTGGTGTGGATATTTGGACATCTACGATTACTAATGCAGTCATTGATTTCCTGGGTGTGCGAGTCATAATATGATATTGCTAATTGTACGGTATTGGTCTTTTATACGTCTAACTCGCTGTTGTAACTACTTAGTTTCTATTATTCTGAATAAATTAATCTCTGTTGTTTCGTCTCAATTATTTTACAATTAAAATTTTATACCGGGCGGGATTGACCCGGGATTACGATTTTAGTAAATAAGTCTGAATTGCGGAGATATCTTTAAGGGACTTCTCCAGAACTTAATACCACTAGGGAAATTCTTCCGAGGAGAGGTATATTTTGGCTTGCCAACTTGTTGAAACATACGTTTTCTTTAGACATGACTTACCCGTTTTTTTTTTTCAAAATAAATTACCTATTAGTAACTCTAACTGGAAAACTGAGGGGGCGCTGCCCCTCAGATTTCACAGTCGGGGGGGCGATCGCCCCCCCCCCCGGTTCCCACGCCACTGATCGGCGGTCATCCCGAAGGCCATGTTTCCTGGTTGCCTCGACTTGATGACTGAGCTCCCTCGGCTCGATGGCTCGGCTGATGGATTGCCTCGTCCAGTCGTTGTTGACGACCGGATCACCGCGGGTCTCGTTGCTGCATACACTCGGACTTAACGTTTTTATTAGCGAAGTCGTTTCATAGAGCGCAACTCGCGTATCCCGATTTCTTCAACTTCTGTCTTCCTTTTTTAAAACTCGACGGTATTATTTTCGCCAATGGTCCTGACCTACGCCATAGTACCTTTCAGAATATGCGCACTAAAAACATTGGAAATATACAGAGCAGCGTACGCGCACGTGATAAATATTTTGTAAGTACAACAGCAACCCCCTTTTTTAGATTCTTGGAAAAAGGTGGACAAATATTAAACAATTATATTGGAAGTTTTGAAAATTACTACGAAAAACCCGCTTATCCCAAGGAAAGAGAAGCGGGCATCCTCAAAAAGAAACGAAACACGAGGGCAGGGCTCTGGCCAGGGAGTCCTGACCCTCGTGAAACGTCAACACTGGCAATCACAATAGGAATGCCGTATCTCCTCAAGACCTACAAGTCCAGCACGCACGCCAAGAAGGGACTTGGAATTCCCAGAATCAATGCCACCAAAGGTTTATAGTACACTTATTATGAAAGGGCTAATAGTTTTCTTTATAAACAATTTTGGATGAACACTAGGGTATACTTGTGTAGCGGATAATTTTAAAGCTTCAGCGCTCAACCTGCCAATCAATCTCGTGGAATGCAATGAAGCAGGACTAAGCAATAGGACCAATTCTGGTGGCAAGGTATACGTTGATGGTTATTAAAAATGAATGTAGTTAAACATGTGAGCTTTAAATGGTTATTTATCTGCAAGCTTGAATTTTTGTTTGGGGTGGCGTAGTGGTTAGCACTTTCACCTCGCGGCAAGAGGAGCCGGGTTCGATCCCAGCTTGTGAAACTGGGTGAAAATCCGGAACCAATTTTTCTGCGTGGATTTTGGAAGCTCTCTCCTTACTGGTGAAAGTAGTTTTCCCCGCGATCTTCGGTGACTTGGGCATTCGCATAGCTGATTATTATTATAGATATCGCTTTAATTTCATGCCATTAAAAAGATGTATAATTACATTAATTAAGCAGTCTTTATGTTTTAGGTTGAGTATGGCAATGAAAGTTGGGCTGACTCGTACAAGATTAGGCTTGATATTTTCACGAAGCCTGTACAGAAGGAGTTGTTAAGCAATCAACCATTTATTGTCAGCAGTCGGGGTGTCGTTATCAGAACATTAGTTAATGATGCAGTGAAAAAGTGCATTAGACCTTGTTACAGCTGTATGAGAAAATTTTCGAAGCACAATAAAGAGATTTACAAATGCTTTGTTGGACAAAGTTGGCGATAAGATAATTGGACATGGTGACACACTTTTTGTGAAGCAGCTATACAACCGACTTGATAATGAGCCACGCAAAGAAACTGGTTCAATGCCTTGTGTGAAAAATGTAACAAAATACAATAATCATCTTTTTAATTTGACAAACGAAGATTAAGTCAATTTCCTAAAACTAGGAAAAATTGGCAATTTGCGAGACACTTCGAAAAGAACTTTTGGTCTACCATTTTGAATTGAATCTTGAGAATGATGTAATTGAATCCAAAATGCGCGTTTCTTATTCTCTTCAAAGATAAGATATCAATAACGGTATTGACTTAGGAGAAGTAAAAACATGTTGGCCATTTCTTTTCTAAATCTCTGGAATGCTAGTACATTTGCAAGAACTTTTAGGGATTTTTTAAAGGAAAAGAGTTCAGTGTTCTTACAATTCTTCAAAAAAAGTAAGAAACAATTCTGCCGAAGCACAATTGAAAAATTGAAGGAAAAATAAACTCCAACACAAGTCGAGGTGATTGTCTCATTTTGCTTATGATGATGAATCATTTCAAGGATTTTTAACTTTGAAACCCTGCCATAGGACGTTGAGAGGTCGCGTAAATATTTCATTAAATATAAGATTATTATAATTTATAAATATTTAATGAAATATAAGATTAATATAATTTATAAATATTTAATGAAATATAAGATTAATATAATTTATAAATATTTAATGGAATATAAGATTAATATAATTTATAAATATTTAATGAAATATAAGATTAATATAATTTATAAATATTTAATGAAATATAAGATTAATATAATTTATAAATATTTAATGAAATATAAGATTAATAAAATTTATAAATATTTAAGGAAATACAAGATTAATATATTTTATAAATATTTAATTAAATATAAGATTAATATAATTTATAAATATTTGATTAAATATAAGATTAATATAATTTATAAATATTTTATTAAATATAAGATTAATATAATTTATAAATATTTTATTAAATATAAGATTAATATAATTTGTAAATATTTTATTAAATATAAGATTAATATAATTTATCAATATTTTATTCAATATAAGATTAATATAATTTATAAATATTTTATTCAATATAAGATTAATATAATTTATAAATATTTTATTCAATATAAGATTAATATAATTTATAAATATTTTATTCAATATAAGATTAATATAATTTATAAATATTTTATTCAATATAAGATTAATATAATTTATAAATATTTTATTCAATATAAGATTAATATAATTTATAAATATTTTATTCAATATAAGATTAATATAATTTATAAATATTTTATTCAATATAAGATTAATATAATTTACAAATATTTAAAATTATGTAGAATAAATTATAGTACCTAACGTTATAACTTTGTAAAAAACACCGTAACTTAACAAGCGTTGGTGGCTGAGTGGTTAGAGTAAACCTCTATTATATAAGATGAATATAATTTATAAATATTTTATTAAAGATAAGATTAATATAATTTATACATATTTAATTAAATATAAGATTAATATAATTTATCAATATTTTATTAAATATAAGATTAATATAATTTATAAATATTTTATTCAATATAAGATTAATATAATTTACAAATATTTAAAATTATGTAGAATAAATTATAGTACCTAACGTTGTAACTTGGTAAAAAACACCGTAACTTAACAAGCGTTGGTGGCCAATAAATCGCAACTTGATACTAAGAAGAATACCGTGTACAATTGGTGGAAACACGGCCATTGGACGTTGAGATGTTGCATAACACTCAGCACTCGGTCCGTCCCAAAGTCATTAAGAAGAAGTTTGAGAGAAAACGCCCATACAAATAGAAGAAACTCAACATCCACAACAGTCATATCACAAACACAAGAAACTCAATACCCACAACCGTCATAACACGAACCCAACATCCACAACAATCATAACACAAACTCAACAACCGTCACAACACGAACTCAACATTCACAACCTACACATAAACATTACAAGAACGAAATATCCAATCAAACTGAGCTAAAACTGTCGCGACGGTGAGCGTTGACGAAAAAAAACCAACCAAACCAAACCAAACCGCAAATCAATCCGTTAACGCTCACCGACACACGGTGGTTTTGCCAACCCTTCGAGAAACTGCGAACGTAGAAATTTTGAGAAACTGCGTTCGCAATGATTACCGTTTGCCCCGAAAATGCGAACGCGTTCGCAGGCCTGACAGACAGATAGACACGGTGATTGTATAACCCCTCCTAGGGGACTTTGTCCCCTCAGAGAGGTAAAAATTGGCCTGGGGGCTATGCACACATTTATACAAAACGTCCATATTTTGAAATAATACGTTGTTATAATAAATACGTTATTTCTCAAAATCCGCCTGGTGAAATCCACCAAGAATTAATTTCAAAGTAATTCTTATTTAATTCTTAATTATTAAGCAAAGAATTGTCCGGGAGCGGCTATATTTAAGAAGATTTAGTCAAAATGTGGTTTCAAATCATAAACAATTATGACCTTGAATATTATTGATTTGTATGATGTGAAATTTCGAAAAACGAACTTAATTTTATTTATAGGGATTTTTAATTGTATGATATACAGTATATTTTTTTGGTTTACATTTTTTATATTTATTTATTAATTAAATAGTTTGTGAATTATTTACGAATCTTTTCTCGATGGGTTTCACCATGGACGAATTATTGAAGGACACTTCACTAGGGAGAAGAACCACGTTGGGGGGCTTAAAATTTACTTTTTAGGGGCGAGACAAGTGATGATTCGCGAAACACGGTTGCCGTCTTATTCGCGATTTTCGGAACTATTATAAATAAAAAAATTGTTTGCTCTATCGAGAAATATTGATACATTTTATTTTACGCTCTGAATAAAGAAATAAACAGTTTTTAAATACTTACTGTTTGTTAAATCGCTAATAGACCGTTAGAAAAACGCACACTGGCTTGTTTTAAATACACGTGGAGATTCCGCGGTCACGTGACGTTTTATTTGCCCCTGAAGTCGAAGGCAGCGCACCCTTATGAGATAATCGCGAATTAGAGTTGCTACGGAACAAAAGCGTAAAATGAAAAGCAGCCTGGGAAGTGTCCTGGGTAAAAGACCAGTGGCGGCCTAAGGGGGAGGCGGTCCGCCCCGGGTACCACGGCAGCAGGGGGTGCCATCAGAGAAGCTCGAGGGGGGGTTGCAAATCAGAACGATTAAACTTGAAGAAGACGGACCCGTGAAAACTTCTGCACGGTCCTGGGGGGTGTCACAAAACACTGCCGCCGCCTCGGGGACCCAGCCTTCTTAAGCCTTCACAGTAAAAGACGTAACGGGTATTATAGTGTTTTTCTTACTCTTTATTATCTTGACACTTTGATTAGTGTTTTAGTTATTTTTAACCTACGCGTGCTTATTAAGCGTGGCATGTGAAATTGTGTAGGCAAATTGGTCCTATTAATGGTGGCTCAAGATTGGATGAGTGCTGGGCCGCCTAAAGTTAGCTATCACTAAAACGTGGTGTTGGCTTGGTAAGTCATGCCTCCCACTTTAATTCACAGTTGCCTGGCAGTTATCTCCGGTGACTTATCGACAGTGCTGAGCTAGTATTTTTTTGCAACTAGGGTAGTTCACCGCGGACTACTAAATCTGGACTATTAAACGTGCAGTCGGCCGACGCTCATATTTCGAGCAGATAGTGGATGGCCGACGGAAAAAAGACACCGTCGGGCCGATTTCTTTGCGCTACTGAGGTATGATTAATTTTTGAACTCCCTTTGAACCTTGGTTGGAGTAGGAACCTCCAGTAGTTAATTTTTGAACTTCATTTACCCCTTTATTAACAATGACCACCCGATGGTTTATTGGACGTCAGGGCCGTCTTTTCATAATTGGAGGCCACTAGGCAAAGCTATGGGCGATACCCCTAATAACCCGAGGGGCTTAACACTCTTAGAAAGTCTGTACACTGGATTACGCTTAGATTACCACTGCCAAAGGCAGGGACTTCAAAGATTACGCGTAATCCCATTAGAAAAGTCAAAGGTACGGCTCTATACAGCGATTACGCGGAGTGATCAGCCCCCGTAATAACCCCACCCAAGTTTCTAACCTCCAGTGTGAAGTCTATCGTCGCTATAGTCTACAACTATCGGTTCAAATAGTTTCACTTGTCCTACTAAAGGTTATTAGAGAAGAGGCTTATTTTTAATATAAAAAATACTAATAATCAAAAGTCTTTATTCGTTTTAGATTTGCCCTGGTTATAGACGCGACTAAATATGAAGTTTGGGACTTTTGAGCAATGTTAAAACATTTTTGTTAGATTAAAATTTCTTTCGCATTTCAAAAATTGAAAAATGGGGCCCTCCAGAATCTTCGGGCCCTAGGGTTGTGCCATTTTTGCCCAATGGGAAATACGACACTGTTGTATGTATAATGAACCTTAATTGGTTCAATACTGTGCCCGTTTAAAAATTGAACTTTCAAATGAACCTTTTCTAATATCAGTGTAAGTTAACCCCCATTTTGTTGCAAGGGAAATTGTTATAACTGGAAATAAGAAGTAAAAGTCTAATCAAGTTAGGAACCATAGAATATGCGTTTATTAGTATGAGATGCAAAGGCAGGACTTCTAGAAAATATAAAATAAATATCCTTGGATACAGCGATCTCTAACTACCCTCATGCACCAGATATCCCAAATTCTTTCAGATGTTGCTGCACCTTCGGACTAGTAATTATGTGGGTCAGTTGATCGGCAAGATTCTCCTCGGTCCTCACGTTTTTGAGATAAATATCATCTTGCTCAATAAGATCTCGAACATGAAACCTCCAGAGATCTATGTGTTTAGATCTATCTGACATCATTAGATTTTGGGCAAGGTGAATGGCTCCTTCGTTATCAATTTGTACAAACTATTGGTTGAAGTACAAATGCTGTTTGCCCGATTTCTTTTAGTAGACTTTTAATTCATGTACATTCTCTCGCCACTTCACTGAGAGCTTTACAAGTTCAGCCTCAACGGCAATTAACGCGGTACAACGTTATTTGCGGCGTGTCCAACTCTAATTCACGGCAGTGCTTCCTAGCTTAATTACATATCCACTGAATGATTTTTGATCTTGAATATCTGAACCCCAATCAGCGTCAGTATATACTTCAAGCGGTTTTCCACCTTTCTCAAATTTCTGTGATAGATTCTTGGTATCATCTAAGTAACGTAAAATATGCTTCATGCCTGGCCTGTGTTAAATTGACTCATGTATGTCGCTGAGAATGCGAGACCGGGTCGTGTGTGGGTGGCCAAATACAAAAGGCTTCCAATTACTCTTCAGTATATCGTGACCATCATCACCTAAGCATAGCGGTGTGGCTACTGCTTTGGAATAGCTCATACCCATTTCCCTTAACAGTCCAGTCGCAAAGAGTGCTTGGTCAATGAAAATAACATCGTTATTCTCAGATCTACGAATTTTCGTGGAGAGAACGTGCTAAGCGGTTCCTAATTCTTTTACATCGAAATGTCCTTTAAGTGCGTTCTGTAAGGCATTGATTGCCTCGAGTGTTCCATAGAGCACCAAATCGTCGACGTAAGTAGTGACGATGAGAGATCCGTCGAAATGATAATATACACAAGGGTCGGAACTTGATCTTTTAAGACCTTGGGAACATAGGAGTGCGTCCAAGTATCTATTACATAGACGTCCAGATTGGTGAAGACCGTAAATACTTTTACGTAGTCACCAAACGTAGTCTTTGGTTTTTGCTCTTAATTGGTAGGTGCTAGACTCCGACGCCACCGAAGTAGGCGCCGGGGCGCCGCCGACCCCGACGCCGATTTTTTTCAATGCCACCGCCGATTTGAAATTTTAGTCGGCGCGCCGCCGCCGCCGCCGATTATTTTCCAGCGCGACGCCCATTAATTCTGTCTAAAATTCTGCCACGCGGTTTTTGGGGTTTTCAGCAGTAGCGAAGCTTGGAAATACTTTGGACAATTGCAACGTTATGAAGACGAAATTATTATATGCTGTTAACATATGTAACATAATTACTCATAAGTATATTCAAATAGTTATATTTCTTAACTAACGGTTTGCTTCACAGATATTGCGTCATCCGTATCCTACGTAATATTTGACGTCATTTGATGTCATATTTGACGTCATCGAATCTCAAATGCCGATTATGCCGTCGCGCAAATAGCTCTACGTTTGATAAACCGTCGACCACTATTTTTGTAAACCAACAGGTTTAAACAGCCCAGGCTTAAGAGCTAAAATGAACTACAATATTTTGTCAAGTGCTATTAATGCAATTAATCTGCAAATTAATGAAGTTTTCAGAAACTCAGGTTCTAAAATTAATTTGCATTGGATTAATAAATTAATAAATAATTAAATTAATAATCCAAGGTTTAATAAAAAAAAGCAGGTTTACTGGGAAAATAGTTAAAATTCAGGTTGAGCTTCTCTGGGTCATCTACAAGATTGGGGTCTTTGTTGATTCTTTTGAGCCTAGGTCTAACTTTTCTAGGCTTGGTATGGGTTTTAACCGAGCGGTTTTAACCTATTGGTTATGTTATCAACTAGGCATTTCCCCAAATGAACTTCGCGCGTTGCATGATGGTTGCGCAGAAGGCGTGCGCGAACGTTTTTAAACTTAGAACTAGGCGGGAGAAATCTCCGCCGCCAGCCCTTAGCAATGTAAACAAGGCTTATTCACAATTTTATCTCTTTCAAACTTAAAAATAACACATATCGTTGCAAAATGATTCATCAGACCCTAAAAATGGCTTTTAGAAATAAGATAACTTGTTTCTGAAGGAATTTTTTTTCAAATTTGAGATTTTGACGCGTTTTGTGTGGCATTTATCAACCCGAGTGCGGCTAAGATAATATTTTAGATGTATGAATTTTTAAACAGAAGATGTCACTACTCTTCTATCGTCGTACGTTAATTTTCTGATATCCAGGATAACGCTGTTAACATGGGACCCTATGGTAGAACTTTGCTTATGGGGACCTTATGATAGGCTTATGGTTTTAATAACGCTGGTGGAATATCAATCCCACTTCGACATCGACAAAGGGTTAATCGTTTATGCAGATGAAACCATCTAATGCGGTCTATTAGATTTAACAAAGGGTATCAAACTAACAGAAGCGGAACTGCAAGAGCTATGGACAAAGAAAGATGCCATTGAAGCTTATTTCAATAACGAAGCTGACACTTCGTGGGTTTTCACAGGTTCTGAAAACAAACGGTTTTCGGTTAATAGATTTGCCGAACAAAAGGTTTTAGATGTTAGACAAATGTACCATGGTTATGGAGTAAACTATGGAAAACTGTTACCGACTAAAGAGGGGGTAGCTTTCGCTCAATCTTCTTGGTTGAATTTCCTCGACCAGTACGAGTCTATTCAGAAGTGTTTAGAGGAAATAAAGGAGGCGATGACTAACGTTGTAATTAAACAATTACACGAAGCTCTTTAGAAAGCGTACAATGGCTGTCAAATTGATCATCCATCTCAACTCCAGCATGATTGTATCATGACGGATTATTCTTAGCGTGTAGATTTGCATTTTTATGAAATAATTATATCGGTAGATTGTGAAAATATTATTGAAATGTTTACTATTCGCTGTGAATTGTCGAAAGTAATTTTTAATAATATAATGTCACTAATTATATGCAATGCTAAAAATTTGTTAAAAAACTAATAAAATTGCTTGCACTAATGTTCCGATTCTCATTTACCATTATGGATTTAAGCTTACAACATCCAATGAATGGACTTGTAGCCGGGTCCACCCAATGCGGAAAGTGGTTCCTGGTGGGACGGTTGATTCAATATAAGAAGACCTGCATATCCCCTCCTCCGGAGAGGATAATATGGTGTTATACCGAGTATCAGCCGAAACTATTTCAATCAATATTAGTACACACACCTTCAGTCGAGTTCCACGAAGAACCGGTTACTCGATGTTAATATATTAAACCCGCAAATAAGGAATTTAGTTATTTTAAACGATTTATTATGCGAGATATCTAATAATAAAGATTTAACTAATTTATTTATTCGTGGATCTCATCAAAGAAAAACACCTCCGTACTAATTTAAATGCAAAATCTTTATTACCCCGGAAAAGAAATAAGAACTTTAAATTTAAATGCTCATTATCTATTTATTTTTAAATCACCACGAGATAAATCAACAATTTATCATCTCGCGAGGCAGATATCTCCAACCAATAGCAAATACGATGTTAATATATTAAACCCGCAAATTATTAATTTAGTTATTTTAAACGATTTATTATGCGAGATATCTAATAATAAAGATGTAACTAATTTATTTATTCGTGGATCTCATCAAAGAAAAACACCTCCGTACTAATTTAAATGCAAAATCTTTATTACCCCGGAAAAGAAATAAGAACTTTAAATTTAAATGCTCATTATCTATTTATTTTTAAATCACCACGAGATAAATCAACAATTTATCATCTCGCGAGGCAGATATCTCCAAACAATAGCAAATACGTTATTGATGCGTTTCAACAAGCTACATCACGGAAGTTTGGGTATTTATTAGTTGACTTGAAACCTCACACTCCAGATCAGTATTTACTACGAACAGGTTTAATAGCGGGTGCAGAATCGGCTGTCTTTATTCCAAAATGAAGTGTATTATAGAAGGGAATTTTTTAAGGGTTAATCGAGAGTGGATTATTAAAGAATTAGCTTACGTAGTATTAGAAACTGAAGAATCGGAGCTTTCAAACGAAGATAAAAGACAATGCAGATGGATATCTCATAACATTTGTCATCTTCGATGGAATGACGGCGAACGTCCTTACAGAACGAGACGTGACATTTGCAATCAGAGAGCGGAAAAAGCGACTTCGTTTTTCACCAAAGGTTTAGAAAAAGCTGCAGTATTATCGACACTCCTCGGTGTTCCAGTAACTAACATCGAAGATACCGGTTGTCCTAAATTATCAGAACTAGAAGACATTGAATTAAACTGTCCTTTTCATTCCGAAACTGTTCATTGCGCTTTAAGAAAGGCTAAGAAAATCTCTAAATGGATGTCTCAAAACGAGTTAAGAAAAACATAGACTTTCTACGTTTCGTAAAATCCTGTAATCTAAATCAAAGAAAGACAGCTATTAAATACGCCAGCAAGGAAGCTATATTGGCTCTCGTTGATTGTTGTATAAATGTATTGCACGGAAAAATTGAAGCGGTTAAAAAAACATAGCGCGGTTATACGAAACGTGTCGAAGAAGAACCCTTTATCAAAACGACGAAAGATTATGGTACAAAAGGGTGGTTTTCTTCCATTTTTATTAGCGCCACTGCTATCTATCGTTAGCTCAGTCGCCGGAAGTGCAATAAGCCCAGCGATAAACCGATGATGGCTCGAAAAATGCTTCTAGTACCTGAAGATGTAATGGAGAGATTAAAAAACACTACACCTTCCAAAACAGAAGAAACACCTGAACTTCAAAAAGAGAAGACACTCGATGATGAAATGGAATCTATTCTAGATAATCCAGATTTAAACGAATCAGAGAAATTAGCATTATACAATCAAACTCTCCAACGCCGGTTAACTTACGTACGTAAAGAGCAAATCTCTCCCGTTATTGAAAACTCTGAACGACCTTAAACTTGGTTCGCTCAAATATCTTATTCTCTACCTGCAACTTATG
Organism: Leiobunum rupestre; assembly: GCF_980474605.1. NCBI lineage: Eukaryota > Metazoa > Arthropoda > Arachnida > Opiliones > Sclerosomatidae > Leiobunum > Leiobunum rupestre. The sequence goes on from NC_143389.1 coordinate 2,172,846, forward strand.
TTAGTGATGCAATTTCATTATACCGAGCGACTACGGAAGATCCGAGATACATTAGGGTGGACTAACTCAGGAGAGCTTTCTATTCGAGGACAAGAGATTGGAGGATCTAATATAATCGATCTTTTGTATGACGCTGTGAGAAAAACGCCTGGAACAGTGATTGATCCTATAGGAGTTACAGAGTTTTACGAGGGCATTCATAAGTCAAATATTTCAAAACGTTTAATTAAAAATCCTGTAAGATTGACACTGTTAAAAACATTCGCTGTATTTCATACACCACCAAGTAATTCAACGTTATCATCTTCACCTAGTCCTCTAAGACCTTGGATACATACTAAATAAAATATATTAACCTGATAATGTTGTTCTCATTTCATAGTATAAGCCTACAATGGTAGGTTGTACAGAAACGGTCTCTTTAGGACTTTTAGCCTATTAAACAGAATCATTTTCAAAATCACCGAAAATTATCACCGCTGTATTAATTATCATAGTTATTATAATATTAGAATTATTTAATTTCCTTTTTGGGCGTTACATGCCATTACATCAAAATATTACCCGATATGGAGAAAGAACTTGAGAAAATCTATACTAATCCCGCAGACCCAGGGTCATTCGCTGGAGTTCGAACGCTCTATAATTCAGCTCGACATAAAGGTTTAAAGGTTTCAGTGGAAAAATTAAAACAATTTCTAATAAAGCAGGATACATATACGCTGCATAAACCTGCTAGAAGACGACTCAAATGAAATCGAACTATTGTTTATGGAATTGACGAACAGTGGCAATCGGACTTGGCAGATTTTCAGAAGCTGTCTAAATATAATTCAGGATCTCGCTACGTATTATGTATTATTGACATATTTAGAAAATACGCTATGGCTGTAGCGGTTAAAAATAAGAAAGGTGTAACAATTTAAGAAGCGTTACGTAATGTTTTTGAAAAAGGTCGTCAACCGAAAATAATTCAAAGTGATCATGGAAACGAATTTGTCGGTCAAGAAGTGCAGAGTGAATTACAGCGAAGGGGTATTAACTTTTTCGCTACTCGATCAGAAATGAAAGCGTCCATTATTGAAAGATTCATTAGAAGTTTAAATCTCGTTTATATCGCTATTTCACGCAGAATAACACCCTTAAATATATCGACGTTTTAGATGATATTATAAACGCTTATAACAATAGTTATCACAGATCAATTAAATGTAAACCCGCGGAAGTTACTATAGATAACTCTGCTAAAATAAGGAAAAATCTTTACGGTTCGGTAAATTTTTCTCCTCCGTTAACATATGCGTTTAAAATTGGAGATATTTGTAGAATAAGTAGAAATTTATCAATTTTCGATAAGAAATTTAACCCGAATTTTACTACAGAATTGTTTAAAATAGCTGAGAGACTACCACGTGACTCACCTGTATATAAGCTGATGGATTGAAATTCTAACTCCATTTTAGGAGTATTCTATCGAGAGGAGGTTCAGATCGTTGGTCGAGATTTAAAAGACTGTTACTTCATAATCGAAAAAGTAATAAAAAAAGAGGAAAAAATCGGACGGCCGTGTAGAACTGTATTTCAAGTGGCAAGATTACGACCCTACATTTAATTCTTGGATACAAGAAGTGGATTTAAAATGTGTTTTTACGTAACGCTACCTTCAGATTCATCGTCATTATATTACCAAGATAATAGTGTTGGTAAATTTCGAACGTATTTAGCTGAACCGTTAAGATTTGAAGAACAGTACGAAGTTGGCTTAGCGGAAATAAGCTATCCTCGGACATGGCATAACGTTCGAAAACCTAATCTATTGGTTATTAAAGACCCTCTCGAATATGATAAAATGACTGATAACCCTCTAGTTAAAGACCCTCTCGAATATGATAAAATAATTGAAGTTCCCGCAGGTTTTTATAAAACTCCGGAAGAACTATTACATGTTATGAACGTCCACAACCAAGAAGAACAAGTTACATTCGCCTATTTAAATTATTCTAATCGAATTAAAGTTAAATTGCAACCGAAAATCAGAGATGTAATTGGCCCCGATCTATCGATTTTACTAGGTTTTAAGGATATAAGAGATAATGATTTCACCATTTTAAATTCAATGATAACCCCCTACCCAGTTGATATGCACACTGGGTTACATTCCTTATTCGTTTATTCTGATCTGGTTGGAAATAGCGTTGTTAGGTATAGTTTAGCACCTCTATTAAGAATCATAAGCGTCGAAGAGAAAGCCGAGGAGCATACTGTATCTATTTTGCTATAAACAGATGTAAAGGAATAGAAATGTATAACAATGTGTCTAGGTTTAAGAAGGATAAAAATGTAAACGATAAAATTATTAAAGAGTTTATGTCCAAAATGTATTCAATAAAATATTTTTTTACAATTTAAAGCAATAGCACTTTTTATATATATAAAGAAATACAAGCATTCATTATCATTTTTCAATATCTTTATGACCGTGCGCTAAGGTACGAACCCCGCAGGGTAGAATATATCTCTTATCATCATTTGGTGATAAACGAAGTTTTCTAGTATTTAAAGTAAATAGCTTAAGCTTGAAACTAGCTATACGCATCATCTCGGCTGACATGGTTTCTTGATTAAAAAGACAACGTTCATAGTCTTCGTGGCGGATGACGTTTCTAATCACGTTCATGGCAACGCCCTTACAAACCTTTTTATGGTTTAAAATTGACTCCAAAGATTTCCCCAATCGCAACTCCTTTTCTATCTCTTCAGCGCTCTTAGACTCCCCGTACAATTTAATAGAATAAAGCTTTGGACGAAGTCCTACAAAGCTTTGAATTAACTGTGAATTTGTCTCGTCTTTAAAATAGCCGAGAGCTTTTTTATTCTGATTAGAATGAAGGAAATGCGAAGGTGGATAATCAGAGAAGTGAAAGCGGTTTTTATGAACTTCAAAGTCTTTATAAACATCATCCGTCTTAATGTTGTACGTTAAACTGTCTGTAAATATTTTACATATTAGTACTATTTAAATAAAAAGTTCATATTAAATTAAATTACCAGTGTCTGTAAATAATAGTGATGCTTTGTTCCCGTACGTATTTTTTATGAATCCGTAATGGAACCGATACATGAGCTCCTTGGATAAATCTAGAATGGTGAATCCGGTAAATATAGGCCGGTTGGCCGGTTAAGAACAATTTTAGCTCTCTTCTTATGAACTTGTAACTTTTAACATTATTTCTGGTTTATGAATCAACTCGAAATTTATATGCTTCCGTAGATTTTCCATTGTGTTTCTAAAGAATTAAATGAAGTAGGGGAAAAACAGAAATAAATAATTTAAATTGTTTTACCCGAAAACCGAGTTAACCATAAGTTTCCAGAAATTCTTTTCAAATGAGCTCTTGGGTTATTTCCTCTATTCTGTGTTGAATCTAACATATTTTTCCACCCAATTTCCTTGAGTGAAGGTTAGAGCTCGATGATCCTTGGTTATTTAATATTTTAAATTGCGGTAATGTACTATGTAAGTAGAGAAGGATTAAATATGAACATGTAAATCCAAGATGGCCGCCAAGATGGCCGCCATAACACCCCCCAAAACACCCCCAAAATATTTTCCAAAAACAAAATTTTTGTCCTTGGAAAAATCGAAAAACATTTTTGTTTTCAATCTCAAATTTCACCTTGAAGATGATCTTTGACCTCAATGCCTGACACCTTTCTACCACCCCTAAGCCTCGGTCTATTACCCCAACAAGTGTGGTCACGATCGGACAAGGTCGGCCCGAGATATCGGCGATAATATGTGACCCCACCAAATACATACGCTTATTCACTTTTGATATCGTTTTTTTTCGTTTTTTCGCCATTTAAAATGCTAATTAGTTATTTGCGAGATGGGGAAACGAATTCGCGACCTTCGTTTTATATCCTTGGCGGCTTTTGGCCCCAAACAAAATACTTTAAATAACTAAACTAATATAATAAGTTTTAATTTTTTTGCAAATATTTGAATAGTTTATTATTTTAAAGCAATGTTAGTTTTAGTAAAAGTAAAAACACAATTAGTTATTATAATATTTAATAACTATTATATTTCAAACAATATATTTTTTTAAACACTAAACAACATATGAAATACTACATATAAAACTAAAACATAATCTAACAAATTAAACTAATAAATAATAAAGAATTAAAGAAGGGGGTATAAATAATTTGAAGGCTGGAAAATATAAAAAACACAATGTGAAAAAAATATTTAAAGTGTATAATTAAAAATAATTATAATTACATCAATTCGTAGAAGGTATTTTTCCTCTTCGGTACAAAACGACATGTCGGGTTGGAAATTCGAGCTAGAATTTATAGATATAAATAAATTAATCTATTAAAAACAAATATATCTAAAAAAAATATTTACCACAAAAATTCTTTAACTTTTGTTGCTCTACCATCGCACGAATAAAAACACTGGTTTTGGTCTTAATCACTTCGGAAGTATATAGTTCGAGAATGTCTGAATTAATTAAAACAGATCGAACGGTATGTTGTACAGTGTCAACATGTTGAATTTGATCTAACACATGAAGTTCAGACGCAAAATGTTTTAAATTCTTGTGATTCCACCACGAAATTTGACGAGTATTACAAAAGATTATACATTCTTACTACTCGAAGAGAGTGAAATATTAAAGATCGCGGCAAAGAAAGTACAGGCTTTAGATATAATTCGAAAGTACAGGCTTTAGATGTAATTCACCAGACATCTTGATTCTAGATTTCTCCTGTTAAAAATCCTTTACATTGAGATTTTATAGTTTAAGCCTGACCTATATTTTAAAATTTAAAAATATTGCCTTTGGGAATAATTATTAATTTTTTAATACAACTAAAATTAACTAATTAACCCTATCCTTCTTAAACAAGTTTTTATAAATTAATAAAAACAATTATATTCAATTTTTAAACATCCTAGTACAAAATGTACTTATAAAATTTCAGTTAATATACCCATTAATTACCAAAATAAAAATAAAACATTAAACTTTAAACACGATATTAGTATAGAAAAAGTATATTGAAGATATGAAAATAACAAAAAGATTAATAAATAACCAATGAGTAGTTTGAAACAGGCAATGGGTCGTTTGAAACAGGCAATAGATTGTATCCCAGATGAACTTTGTTTAAATCAGTTTTAAACAATAAATTTTCAAGAAATTGTTTAAATAATAATTAAAATAATAATAAAATATAAAAAACTAATACTAATAAAAACAAAAACAAAATTACATAACTCAATTAATTTAACCAAAAAATTTTATACCTGTCAAAAAAGAGAAGAATAAAATTTCTTGAAAAGTCATTGGATAAAAGAGATGAAAACAAAGGATGTTTAATATAGAAAAAAGGGGCTTTACACCAATCCCAACATTAAATTAATAAAACTAGTTAAAAAAGAAAAAGTAGATTATGAAGTATTAAAAAGAGCCTCCACCGCCTGAATTAAATTAATAAAACTAGTTATTTTGGAAAACATATTTAAAAACACTTAAACTTTTTAAAATAAATACATTTTAAATAAAAAATATAAAACATTTCAAAAATTAATATCTTTCACCAAATAAAAACAATAAAAATAAAAAAACACAAATCAAGTCTTTAAATAAAATAGTCTGATGCACAAAATTAAAATTTTATAAGATTTGAGTCCTATTTTAAAAAAAAATAAATAAATTTAATTTTTTAAAATAAATAAAAAATATTGTAGTCGTAGTTGAAAAAGTTGCCGACGATCATTTAAATTGTGATTTGGTCGAGATAATTTGCAACTAAATTGGTGTGGATATTTGGACATCTACGATTACTAATGCAGTCATTGATTTCCTGGGTGTGCGAGTCATAATATGATATTGCTAATTGTACGGTATTGGTCTTTTATACGTCTAACTCGCTGTTGTAACTACTTAGTTTCTATTATTCTGAATAAATTAATCTCTGTTGTTTCGTCTCAATTATTTTACAATTAAAATTTTATACCGGGCGGGATTGACCCGGGATTACGATTTTAGTAAATAAGTCTGAATTGCGGAGATATCTTTAAGGGACTTCTCCAGAACTTAATACCACTAGGGAAATTCTTCCGAGGAGAGGTATATTTTGGCTTGCCAACTTGTTGAAACATACGTTTTCTTTAGACATGACTTACCCGTTTTTTTTTTTCAAAATAAATTACCTATTAGTAACTCTAACTGGAAAACTGAGGGGGCGCTGCCCCTCAGATTTCACAGTCGGGGGGGCGATCGCCCCCCCCCCCGGTTCCCACGCCACTGATCGGCGGTCATCCCGAAGGCCATGTTTCCTGGTTGCCTCGACTTGATGACTGAGCTCCCTCGGCTCGATGGCTCGGCTGATGGATTGCCTCGTCCAGTCGTTGTTGACGACCGGATCACCGCGGGTCTCGTTGCTGCATACACTCGGACTTAACGTTTTTATTAGCGAAGTCGTTTCATAGAGCGCAACTCGCGTATCCCGATTTCTTCAACTTCTGTCTTCCTTTTTTAAAACTCGACGGTATTATTTTCGCCAATGGTCCTGACCTACGCCATAGTACCTTTCAGAATATGCGCACTAAAAACATTGGAAATATACAGAGCAGCGTACGCGCACGTGATAAATATTTTGTAAGTACAACAGCAACCCCCTTTTTTAGATTCTTGGAAAAAGGTGGACAAATATTAAACAATTATATTGGAAGTTTTGAAAATTACTACGAAAAACCCGCTTATCCCAAGGAAAGAGAAGCGGGCATCCTCAAAAAGAAACGAAACACGAGGGCAGGGCTCTGGCCAGGGAGTCCTGACCCTCGTGAAACGTCAACACTGGCAATCACAATAGGAATGCCGTATCTCCTCAAGACCTACAAGTCCAGCACGCACGCCAAGAAGGGACTTGGAATTCCCAGAATCAATGCCACCAAAGGTTTATAGTACACTTATTATGAAAGGGCTAATAGTTTTCTTTATAAACAATTTTGGATGAACACTAGGGTATACTTGTGTAGCGGATAATTTTAAAGCTTCAGCGCTCAACCTGCCAATCAATCTCGTGGAATGCAATGAAGCAGGACTAAGCAATAGGACCAATTCTGGTGGCAAGGTATACGTTGATGGTTATTAAAAATGAATGTAGTTAAACATGTGAGCTTTAAATGGTTATTTATCTGCAAGCTTGAATTTTTGTTTGGGGTGGCGTAGTGGTTAGCACTTTCACCTCGCGGCAAGAGGAGCCGGGTTCGATCCCAGCTTGTGAAACTGGGTGAAAATCCGGAACCAATTTTTCTG